>NW_016097317.1:1070000-1224174 GCF_000001635.26 Mus musculus | reverse complement strand
GATCCTCTGCCTCAGCTTTCTCTGGGCTGGAATTAAAGGGACATGCCACCAAGTCTGGTTCCATGTTCACTCCAAGCCCGCATCCCTTCAGAGGTCCTTTTAGGTGTTTGGGACTAAGTCTGACAAGCTGATTTTGATCCTTGGGACCTACATGGTAGAAGGAGGGGGCTGAGGTGACTTCTGCAAGCTGTCATCTGACCTCCATATACGCCATATGCTTATGCTGTGTGTACCAGCACAAATAGACACTACAAATAACCCTAGCATTTGTAAAACAGGACCTCGAAGAAGTTCTCTGGACTGTGTAATTTGTTATTAATTGTGGTATAATTTTAAATTACATTTAGTTTTCTGTGCCGGAGCACAGGTGTGCGCATCATAGGACAACATGTGGGAGTTGGTGTATGTGTGCCTGCATGCGTACGTGCAGGTGAGTGGGAGTTCTATGTGTGTCCCAGGGAACGAACTCAGTCATCAGGCCTGTTATCAGATGAGGCATCTTCCTGCTCGCCAATATATTTTATTATTATTTGGTGGAACTGAGGTTCCAATCTAGAGCCTTGTGCATAGCCAAACATGTAATTTACCCTGGTGTCACATCTTGAGCTCCCTATTCTATTTGTTAAATATTTCCAAAGTGTGCATCCTTTCGTCAATGGGGATGCAGTCTGATCTGAACTGGGCTTACAGCTATACATCTCTTCAGAGAACAAGAAAATCACAGGGATGGAGAGATGGCTCAGGGGTTAAGAGTACTTGCTATTCTTGCAGAGGAATCACATTAGTTTTCTAGTACTCACGTTAAGCAGTTCACAACCTCTTGTTAAGTCCAGCTGTAGGGTATCTGATGCCTTCTTTTGGCCTCCGTGGGTGTCTTCACTCACCTGCACATGCGTACACACTCAGGCACACATACAGGTAACTAAACTAAAACAGAAACAGTTTTTTTATGAGTCATCTAGTAACTCCAATAGAATATTGATTTTCAGGTGCCAGATCACATATAAATATGGACTTCTGTCATTGGTAGCTTCAAGGAATCATCAAAACAAAATTTTGGAACTATCTATTAAGTTTTCCACCTGAGCATGTCAAGTAAGACTTGGAATACAAATAATGTCCTGAGAAGGGTTAAAAATATTGACTAGGAAGGTATTGTGGTTTTGTTTGTTTGTTTGTTTTGTGAGTGCACATGATGTGTGTGTGTGTGTGTGTGTGTGTGTGTGATGTGTGAAGCTTATTAAATTTGGTGCAACCAACCACCCTATCACAAAAGCACCATCCGGTCAGCAGCAAGCATCTTTCCTTGGCTTCCTACAGCAGAGCCTGAGGAATACGGGTTGATGGCTGTGTCACTCACCAGAGACCCCTGCGGAGATGATGAAAGTTTGTCTCACGATATTATGGAAATAGAAAGAATGCTTAACAAATTGAACTATACATCCCCTCATGGCTCTTCACCCCTCCCCCAAACATTAAAACTGCAGTTTGGAAAACAACTTCCAAATGTGTATAGAAAAAAAAAAAAAAAAACCAGCAGGTGATAATTAGGGCAAACTTACAACAATGTTATTGCTGATGGTCTGCCTGTCAGTTAAGACAAGTTATCACTTCTCCCAGGAAGAGCTATTATTAAAAACAACTTAGGAGGGTTAAAGAAGAGTAGCTAAATGTGTTAGTTTCTTCATTTTCTCATTTGGAGACAGCACAGGGATAGATCATTAAACATCTCAGTTGTGTGTCTGGTCTCTGTGCAGACATGCACACAAAGTAACCGAGAGTTATAAATGAGCAAAACATAAACCTTAGCTGCCTTGAGTTAAAAATCAATTCTCCTAATAAATTAAATTCAAATATTATATACTGGGATGTAACATCAAGAATGATGTGGTAATAATTGCCATGTTGGCAGAGGACAGAGTGCAGGATAGAGGATTATAAAAATGTAGTCATATAGAAAACCTGGTACCAAGCCTAGTATTTGTGAGTGGAACACTCAGAGATTAGAAAAATGGTTGAGAGATAATGATAGTATTCTCGTAGGTTGGATGAAGCTCAGTCCATAGAGTGCTTGCCTATCTTGCTCTAAGAACTGGGTTCTTTCTATTCCCAGCAATACATAAAAATCTGGGCATGATGGAATATGTCTAGTCCTAGTACTCAGGAGGCATAGGATTAGAAATTCAAGGATGTCCTCAGCTACATAAAAAGTTTGAGGCTAGCCTGGGCTATATGAGACCCTGTCTCAAGATAGGAACCAAAAACAGAATCTTCACTGTTTTTCTTTTAAAAGATTTACTTATTTTGTTTATTATATGTCTATATGTGTGTGCATCATGTATGTGCCTGTTGGCAGAGAAGGCTAGAAATGGGCATTGAATCCCCTAGAACTGGAGTTACAGATGTTTGTGAGCTGCCATTTAGGTGCTTGGAATCAAATCCAAGGCCCTCTTTAAGAGCAATGTACTTTCAACAGCTAAACTATCTCTCCAACCCCAAGAATTTTCACTGAAATTCACTCTTTGGATTGGAGCCAGGGAAACCGATCACTCGTGGAAATTTTCTCTATGAAATCATTCTTACCTTTCCCCTTCATGATCTTTCCATTTGTGCTGACTTACTTTTTTTGTCAACTTGACACATGCTAGAGTCATTTGGGAAGGGGGAAGGAACCTTCATTGAGAAAAATACTCCCACTAGAATGGCCTGTGGGTAACCCATGATGATTGACGTGGTAGAGCCCAGTTCAGCACAGGCAGTGCTATTCCTGGGCTGGTAATCCTGGGTGCTCTAAGTAGGTAGGCTGTGGAAGCCACGAGAGCAAGCCAGTAAACACTCTTCCACAGCCTCTGCTCCAGTTCTCACCTCAAGATCTTGCCCTGACTTCCTTGCATGATGGATTATAAGCTGTAAAATAAAATAAACTCTTTCTTTCCCAAGTTGCTTTTGGTCAGGGTGTTTATCAGAGCAATGGAGACCCCAACTAAGATAGCCTTCAAGATTCTTTCAGCAGCTCCACAAAGGGTAGGAGAAGTGTACTGGTATGCATGATGCTGACTTGTATAAACTTCTCCTGGAACACGGCCTCACAGAATCTCTTCATACGCTCGGTTCTGTTCTGTAATAGGCTTAAGAGTGAATCAGTTGTTGAACAAGAAGCCCCAGTTTACTTAACTCTGCAAAATAAATATTGCACAGTGAAATCTTTCTTTCTTTCTTTCTTTCTTTCTTTCTTTCTTTCTTTCTTTCTTTCTTTCTTTCTTTCTTTCTTTCTTTCTTTCTTGTTTCTTCCACACAGGGTTTCAGTGTGTATAGCTCTGGCTGTCCCGAAACTTATTCAGTAGAGGTAGGCAGATCTCTGAGTTCAAGGCCAGCCCGAGCTGCAGATTAAAGGCCTTTGACACCACTGCCTGTTGTGAAATTTCTCTTAAAACTTGCAGAAATTAGGCTGGAGAGATGGCTCTGTTAACCACAGGGCACTCACCGTGTAATCAGGAGAACCCCAAATCTCAAGCTGCCATTGAAAAATTAAAATACGGTCATGCCCACCTTTAATCTTAACCCTGTTGAGGGCGGAAAGGAGATGGCTGGGATTTGTTGGCTGTCAGCCTAACTCCACAGAAGTTCAGTGAGAGAATCTGTTTCAAAGAAATCAGACGGAGAGTAACAGAACAGGTCATCTGACATTCTCCTCTGAAGTCTCCATGCATTTGGGAAGGTGTGCACCTGCATATGTGTATGTGTATGTGTATGTGTATGTATATGTACCCTGCCCCCACACATACTCATATATAAACTCATACACAAAAATAAAACTTCTGAGAATTAATTGAGATATTATTTTAATACCCTTGGAACAGTGCCACACACAGTAATTGCTTAGCTTATTATGCAGTATTATTAATCATTCATTAGTGATCAAAACAGATGAGATGGAGATTTAGAGACAAATAAGAGCAATAAAACACATAAATAATTTTAATTCTCCAATGGAAGAATATGATGAAATTCTGACCCCAAAAGCCATTACCAATTCCAGTGAGCACTACACTTGGACCCTGAAAAAAAAAATCATTTAAACATTATCCCAAAATACGTTTGCAAATTACTCTTGCCAGAGGCAAGGTTCTTGGATACAGTATATTACGATCCACTTTCCCCCCCAACTAGACATTACTCTTTAAAGACACGACTGCCAAGGGCTGCTCTGAAAAGTCACCAATATAATGCCTCTTATTATATTTGACAATTTCACACTTTTCCCAACCCAATCTCCAAAGTTTGTGAAAAGTGACTCTACTTGCAATGTTACTTCCTGGTTTCCTAGAATCTTGTCTGTATCGAAGACAATTTTTACCTCTGTCCCAGATTGCTTCAGCTGTCAACTTAACACAGCCCAGAGTCATCAGAGGGAGTCTCAGTTTGGGGATTGCCCAGATCACTGGTCTTTTGCCAAGTCTGTGGGGGAACTGGCTTGTTGATTGATGTGGGAGGGCCAGGCCTCTGTAGGTGGTGCCATCACTGGGCAGGTGATCCTGGGTTGTGTAACAAAGCTAGAAGAGGGAAGAGTGTGCCAGAGACTGAGCCACTAAGCAGCATTCTCCCATGGTCTCTGCCAGGTTCCTGGCCTGACTTCCCTCAGTGATAGACTGTGACCTGGAAACATAAGCCAAATAAACTCTTTGTTCCTCAGAATGTTTTGTTTGTTTGTTTGTTTTTTAAATCACAGGAACAAAAATGAAAATTAGAATATCCTAGAAATGAACCCTGAAAATGAGCCCAAGTCCCTTCTTTGAATGACAAGGAACCTGCCTGTATTTTGAGGAATTTGCCTGATCGCCTCAGCGTGGGTTCCAGCCACTGAGGGCAAGAGCATCCTAGAAGAGAGGTTGAGTACAGGAGTCTGAATTTAAGTGACTGCTCCGGGGGCAGCAACAGTCAGTATAGCTAAGTAATTTTGGAAGGTGCCACTCTGCTCCCTAATAAATTCACATTTATCACACAACACCATTCTCAAGGGGGAAACAAAAAAGCACAGGATGTACTAAAAAAAGATGCTATGTTTTCAAGAAGAAGGCCTTGGGAAGCTTGAAAGGGAACTTTTTGAACATTTAATTGAACTTCTTTGATTTACAAGATGAGAAAATTAGTCATTTGAAAGTCTTGCCTAAGGTTAAATGGTTTGTTCCCCTGGACAGACATAAAGCCTGTCTTATTCACACTCCACTTGATCTCTTCTGTCTCCTTGTCTCCCACTACCCATATGCTCACAGACCTGGGTTCCTGAAACAGGAAAGCTGGAGTGTGACTTAAAAACAAAGTATTGAGAAACCAACCACTAAATCTGGAAGTGTTAAGACAAAGAGACTCACTTGCCAGAAAATAAGATTCAAGCACTTCTCTGTCTGTTTGGGGTGCCACTGTATTCCTGAACCTACAGCTGTGAAGCCCTAATATCTGTTGAATGCAAGAAAAAAAAAAGCATCCATCCGTTTACCCATTTGAGAAAGGTACGTTTTCTTTCTCTTCCACTGCTTCTGACCTTCTTGTTCTGTTCTGTGCAGACTGGGATTCAGAACAGTAGAAATCCGCGTACAAAGCATTGTAACACGGTGCCTGGCTCATTGTGAGCAATTAATGTCAGTTTGTTTTCTTTTCCTTCATGCCAAGTGTGGGTTGCTAGGGGTGAGGGGTGATGTGCCACAGTGTTTATGTGCTTGGACAGAAAGAGAAGCAACTAAGAGATTGCTGAGAGAAGACTGTCGGTGAGTATAGATCAATTCCAAGTGCCTTGAAAAAACGCACAGCTATTTTATCCAGAGAGGCTGGTCGCTTTGGTTGATCGATTCTGGGCTGTAGTCAGCTCTTTAATACAACTTTTTATAAGCATCCGTTACATCGTGGTGGAAAACGTAGGGAAGCCACCTCTGCTCCATCCTCCTGCAGCTAAGCAGTAAGCGAAGTCTGCAGCGAGGGGGATGGCGGTTTGGAGTCCTCAGACTGGGACGGCCCCGAGCTACTCAGTCCCTTGCTCCAGGTTCAAGTTCCCGGTGTCTGGCTGCTCCAAAGCGGCTAGCGCCTCCTCAAAGTGTCTCCCACAGAGAGACCAAAAGTGCTGGCCGGGCGGGGGTCGCCTGGGTTCAGGGGCACTCTGGCATTCAGTGTTCTACCACGCAGAGTAGGGGGTCGGGGGAAAGTTTCCAACTCTTGCTTGATGAGCCTGGACGCAGCACTAGACTGACTACTCTTCTTGTCCCCAAAGTGCAACCTCTTTGGGTCCATACTTTGCACTTCCCCGCGCTGCAAGCACTTTTTATTTAAAAAAAAAATTTTTTTTTTTTTTTTGCACCGGGCGCGCGCTTGCGCGCGGGCAAAACACCTAGAGGTACTTCAGAGTAGTTGAGCCAGCAAGAGCTTCAGGAGTGGAGGAGATAAGGCACTCCGGGAGCAAGTGTCCGGAGAAAGGTGCCTGCTACGCGTGCGCGCGCGAGTCCTCCGTGCGTTTGGCGGGATGTTGGGGCAGCCTCCAAGCCCTCGAACTTCAACTCCACACCGGCCTGTGACCGACCCCTCCAACACACCCCCCACAGCCTCTGGAGACCCCTTCCGCCCCCAAGTGCGCAGGCCCGGCCGCCCCAGCGCGCATGCCCTGGGCTCGTGGAGCGGTGGCCAGCCCCTCAGCCTTTTTGCTTTCCACACACTCTACAACTAGGGGAGGGGGGCGGGTCACGTGATCTAGCCCGGCCCGAGGCGCGCGGGAGGAGGGGGGACGGGGACGCGCGTGGGAGAGAGCGGGGGGGGGGGAGAGGCGCGAGGGGAGGGGCTTCTCTCGGGAGCGCGCAGCTAGTGGTGCCTGAGTGGAAGGGGCGGCCCTCGGGAGCGCGCCCCGTGGTGCCGGGGGTTTTGGGGAGGGGGAGAGAGAACGAGGCGTGAGAGATTCTCGGGAGTCCGCGAAGGGGGAAAGGGGGGCGGCCCTCGGGAGCGCGCCGAGTGAGGCGTGAGGGGAGGGGGTAGCTCTCGGGAGCGCGTGCAGAGCCAGGAGGGCGGTCCTCGGGAGCGCGCGCAGAGCGAGGCGCGAAGAGGGCGGTCTTCCAGAGCGCTCGCCGGTGAGCGAGCTCGAGCGCGCGTGCGAGAGAGGGGGAGAGAGAGAGAGAGAGGGAGAGGGAGACGGCAAGCGGGCGGGCGCGGGGCTGGGCCGAGGCGGGCGGCGGCGGTGGGCCGGCCGGAGGGGGAGGAGCGGGCGCTGTGTGAGCGAGGCGGGCGGAGGATGAGGCCGTGCCCGGGCTCTGGCTGCAGCCGCCCGGGGACACGCCGTGCACCCTCGGGCTCCGGGCTCCGGCGGCGGCGGCTGAGGCAGCGTTAGCTGAGAGCGAGCGAGCGAGTGAGCGAGAGAGCGAGCGGCATCTCGCAGCGCTTCTTCCTCAGGCGGGGCGACGCGAAAAAGAAGAAGAAGAAGAAGAAGACGAAGAAGAGGCGGCGGCGCCACCACACCGGTGTATCTCGGGTTGGAGACTGCTCTTTGCTTTCCTCGTTGACTGACTCACCCCCTCCCCCTTTATAATTTTATCTTAAATTTTTTTGGAAGAAGGGTGACCTCTGGAACTGGGGGTGGGGGGAGATCTACAATTTGTGTGTGTGCGTGCGTGCATGTGTATGTGAGGAGGGGGTCGGTGGCACGCGCCAGGCTTTGCAATTCTTCTCTTCTTTCATCTTTTTCTCCTCCTCCCCCCCTTGAAGACCGAAAAAAAAAAATCCCACAACTGCTTCAGCGTCCTCCTCCTTCCCTTCCTCCTTTCCTCGGGCAACCTCTGTCTCCGCTTGTGATTGCGTGGTTATGCTCCCCTCTCTGGGGGGTCTCGCCCCTCTCAGCTCGCTCTCCAGCCCTGGCTTCCCTTGGATGCATTTCTTAAAAAAAGACTGGGAGCCCGGGAGTGAGTTTTTCTGCGAGGCGAGTGTGTGAGAGAGGCGGAGGTGTGGGGTGTTTTCCTGCACGAGGGGGCGGGTGAAGTTCATTGCCACCCACCCCTCACTTCACCGTGACCTTTTCGGACCTCGGGCTTTTTTTTTTTTAAAATTTTTTGGGGGGTCTCTAGAGAAAGGGAGAAGCAAGGCGATTTCAGTGGTGGGGAGAGAGCATGGCCGCGGGGAGGGCTTCCCCAGTCTCTTGATCAAAGCATTCCGCTATTCTGATTTATTGCCTGCTTGGTGAGTTATTTTTTTCCCCCTTTCCTCTGTAAAGGAGACCTGTGTGTTCAGCCATTACTTTGCTCGGCGCTGTTCGCAGGCATCTCCGACCCTCGGTGCAGAGGGGAGCCCCACACTTCGCCCTCTCGCTTCCCCGTCCCTCCCTCCCCGTCTCCCCGCCCCTTCCCCCTTTTTTCTTTCTCTTTTCCCCCCTGCCCTCCCTTCTTGTTCTTCTTCGGATTCTTTTTTTTTTTTTTTTTTTTATTTCTCCCAGCCGCTTTCTCCCCCGCGCCCTTCCTCGCGGCGGGAGGGAAAAGCCCGTGCAGGAGGAAGGGGGGCTCGGTGTCAATTTTTTTTTTCTTCTTGGGGTGTGTGTGTGTGTGTGTGGCCGCGGCCCGAGCCTGTGGCGCGCGGGTAGGTGAACGGGGAAGATCCCCGGCGCGGTTAAAAGAACCATGGATGGCCCGACGCGGGGACATGGACTCCGGAAAAAGCGGAGGTCTCGATCACAGCGAGACCGGGAGAGACGCTCCCGGGCCGGGTTAGGAACCGGTGCGGCGGGTGGTATAGGAGCCGGCCGGACCCGGGCTCCCTCGCTGGCTTCATCGTCGGGCTCCGACAAGGAAGACAATGGAAAGCCCCCATCCTCCGCCCCGTCCCGGCCCAGACCCCCGCGGAGGAAGCGCAGAGAGTCCACCTCAGCCGAAGAGGACATCATTGATGGATTTGCCATGACCAGCTTTGTTACTTTTGAAGCGCTGGAGGTAAGGGGGGACCCCCTTTTCTGTTCCCCCCATGGTTTCCTTTTATGCATGACACCCCCCACACTCGGCTGCACCCCGGTTTTCTTGCCTCCCCCGCCGCACTCGAAGCTCTCAGTCTCGGCCGAGGTCTTATTGTTGGGTGTGGGGTTGTATGTAGGGGGAGCTGGGGGCAGATTGGCAGCAAGGAGGGAATCGCTAAGCTGTATGCCTGGTCTGGTCTTCTACTGGTTTCGTTCTTGTCCAGCTTGCCTTTCCCTTGCGCCCCCTTCCTGCACCCCCACCTCCCTCCACAGCAGATGGGTGGAAAGAAAGGGGTTCAGGCATCACAACAATGCGCCCCCCTTCTCCACGGATGGTTCTACCCCCACTCCTTTCCTCTTCTTCTCCCTCCCCAATCATGGCTTCTTGGCTGGTGGAAGTCTTTGCTTGGGTTTGGGGCGCCTGTGGACTGTTCTCTGTGTGCTTTCTACAGAGCCATATGTTCCCATGCGTGTGTGTGTGTGTGTGTGTGTGTGTGTGTGTGTGTGTTTTAGTCTGTCTAGTATATGCTTTTTCTGGATGTCCTGGGGATCAGAGGCTGCTAGGGTTTTGTGGCTTTTCTATACTCCCCCCTCCCCTTTTTTTGGTGAAGCTGGGGAAGGGGGCGTTTTCTCCTTGTTGGGAGAAAGGAGGGAGGAGGGGAGAAGAGGAAAGGATGGAATATCTTTTTATATAATGCATGGGGCTATATTGCAGAAAGGGTTAATGACAATATTATCCACACACATACATTTGCGTGTGGGTTGTGTTGGTGTGTGTGTGTGTGTGTGTGTGTGTGTGTGTGTGTATACATGAGCAATTTAGTTGAAGGACAGAAGAAGGTACACCAGGGAGGGCTGGTATGAGGCAAGATAAAATCCTAGCTGGCTGCTGAAGGGCTTGTCACCAGTTGTCCCTCTTTTCCTTTTTTTGTATGTGCCCCCCACCCCAAGTGATTGGCTTTGTGTATGTGTTTGTGTGTCTGTCTTTATTCCTGAGGCACCTGCAGGCAGCCTTGGTTTTTCAAATGCATATTTTCCTGCCTGCTAAGAGGCTCCTGGTGTGTGTGTGTGTGTGTGTGTGTGTGTGTGTGTGTGTGTGTTTGTAGGATGGAAGGAGCTGGAGGGAGACAGTCCAAGGGTCACAGAAAAGTATCTTTGCCTGGGAAGATTTGCTTTGGTGCTGGGATTGGTCATTGGTGTGTATACATTTAACTGCTTTCTTTCCTCCTCTTCCTCCCTTTCCCCACCCTCAACACACACAGCCACACATACACAGGAGGTTCCGAGGGCCTCCTGAGTTGATCCAGGACAAAACCAAAATATGGTTGGTTTGTAGCCTTTCATGGCACCTGACATAATGGTGTGGAGAAACTTTTCTCTTCCCTTTATTTATTTATTTATTTATTTATTTATTTAATTTATTTATTTATCTTTGCTGATATTGTGTTATTGTTTCAGGGGTGCCAAGTTGAGCTTTGTTAATGAGAGCATAAGCCTTATGTGCACTGACTGTGCAGGTTTAGGTTGTGGGTTCTAGACCTGTGTTTGGATGTCAAGTTTAAGTGTTTTTAAAAAGGCAGTCTTCCTGTCTGTCAGACTTGTTCATTTCTGTAAAGTGCTTTGGATGGGGGTGGTGGCCGGTGGCTGGTAGCTACTGGTTGGGGAGGAAGGAAGGGAGGCTGGCGATCCTGGCCTTGGTGATGACCAGAGATTTTGATGCTAGTATTTGGCTTAAACATCCATTTTAGAGTTGGTTCTCTGAGTGCCAAGTATTGAGTGTCACCAGTCAGGATGCTTATAACTGTGTTTTTGAACTTTGCAGTGGTGGATGGGTACTGCAATGTGACCTCTTTCTTGCTTTAAAATGGGCATTGGAGTGGCATCATGTCTCCTAAGAGAGAATGCTGCCTGGGCTTTGGCTCAGTATGGCTGCCTATGGTTGGTGAAGGAAAGACTTGAAAAAGCTGCTTACAAGTGGTTCTGTGCTCTGGGTAGTTGCCATGCCCTGCTGGGTGGCCCCACTTAGTCAGCAAGAGGGGCCATCTATGTCTTCTCAGGTGGAGATGGAAGAAAATTTTGCACTTGTTTTGCTAGAAAATGTTCTTGGTCCAGTCTTGTTTTAAGCCTTAAAATTTATAATCTTTAAAGACAACCGAGTTCAAGATGTACCTTGAATACCATACCTCTTTCTGCGATGCAACTTACTTCTCCGAGACTTTTCTTGATTTAAAACCTGAGGATGATTTGGTTAGCTGAACGCTATGGTACTTCTGTATCCACACGATATCACATATGTAATGGTGCATTGGTATAAAGGGTATAATTAAAATTTTTTTTTTGTATGAGAAAGTACATGGAACAGTAGGGGTAAACTCCAATGCACCCAACACCCCCAGAGCCCATAACTTACAATTCCTATGTTGCTCCTTCTGTAGTTCATTGAGCTCTCTCTCATCTTTCAGACCTGCTCTGATGACATCTGTAAATATTTCTGCATTAACCTCTCAAGTATATATAAATGATTCAGATGACTTTAGAAATCCCCACAGTACCATTATCTCTCCTCAGTAAATTAACAGTTCACTAGTATTCTGTCGAGTTATGTTTTTTAGAAAGTTCAGATTTTGTAGAAAAAAACCTGCTAATAAACCTGTTAAAACCATGTATTGGAAGATAAAAATAATCATGTTTACTTTTTTTTTTTTTTTTTTTTTTTTTTGGTGGTGGTGGTGGGGGTAGTGGTGGTGAGCGAAGTGTAGATATATTGGCTGTTAACACACTGTGTCCATGTTGGATGGTTTGAACCTAAGCTTGCAGTGACAGTTAGAGAGTCTCTGATGTTCACTACACTAAATTTGAAAGATTTACTGAACCGTCACCGAAAAATGTGAAGGCTTAGGTGGAGCAGGCAATTCAACTCTGAGCTTGGATAAAAGTGTGTGTTGAGAACATGTGTATGGCTCTTACCCTCTTACACTCTTGTCTCTCTTTTGCCTCTTGCCCCCTTGCTCCCCCTCTGCTCCCCATCCCCCCCCCCCCCCAACTCCACATGGCCATGGCCGGCCCCTGCTTCTCTACTCTCTCCTTCCCTCTGCCTTTTTCTGCCTCTAGGACTGACTCTCTGACTTACTCTCTTAACTCCCCTCCCCATTCCTTGAATAAACTCTATTCTATACTTATATAAAAAAAGAATATCTATGTTAAGAATTACCACAGATACCAAGAGTTACCCTAAATCCATGCTTGTGCTTGTAAATGAAAATAACTTTTACCATGAATCATCAAGAAGCCATAGGTATTGGCTTGGACAGTTAGGCTTACAAATTACACCAGTTTAGAGCCATTTCTGGCAGACTTGGGGATCACATACTTAGGTCGTGAATAGACAAACTGACTCTAAGATTTTGTCCTTAGAGACTTTGTGGTGGCTGCGACTTCTTTCCTTCCTTCCTTCCTTCCTTCCTTCCTTCCTTCCTTCCTTCCTTCCCTCCCTCCCTCCTTCCCTCCTTCCCTCCTTCCCTCCTCCCTTCCTTCCAGAAACTCCTAAGTGATAATGGAATATTTTGATATAAATTCTTCCAGACCAGCTTTGGTTTTACAGATACTAGGCTAAAGGTAATAAGCATAATGGCAGCCTGCAATCTTATGCTTATTCTTTACAATCGTTAGATTTTTTTATATAAGAAGATGGGACGCTCAGAGGGCAGTTTGGCATCTCCCACATGTTATAAGCAGTGAAACTGGCTGAGGTAGTTGCATATTCTGCAGGGACACTTGTCTTGAGTAATTGTGCCCTGAAGTTCAAGTATGTGATTACCAAGAGTCTCATGATAGAAGATAAGAGGGTAGGTGAGGAGGCTAAAGTTGAACTGTGTGTTCTCATTACACAGTTGAGAAGCAGAAGTGCCATTTAGAAACAGTAGTTCGTGTTTGGGTATTCTTTAGATGTTAGGACGAGGGCAAGTAGTTCTAAATGTGTTGCCTGTTTTAGTTTTCTGGGAGGGTAGTGGGCAGGGTGGTGTTCTGTAGCACAGGCTAGACCTGCACATTCAGTAAAACCCTGCTCCAGCCTCCAGAGTGCTGGGCTATCCCACTTGGCATAAACCCAAACAAAGTGGCTTCTAGCACTCAGAGTGTAAATGGGAATTTCGGTACTCTGGTACCAACAGGATGTACTTCATGGTGTGTCGGCTGAGGTGCTTTTCAGCATTCTTTAGGTTTCTATTAGGAAGCCAGGATACTACTCCTGGCTGAAAATTTGACTTTGCAAATCAGTTATTTTTTCCTACTCTTCTTCTTTTCTAACTTGCATGTTTCTTTTTGTACAGCTGACCACAGGGAAAGAAAGATGACACTGGTAGACTTGCCAGATAAGTCTGTTGGTGCTGTAGTGTTCTGGGGGTGGGGGTGGGGTGGGGGGAAGACTGATTTCTGTGTGTAGAGGATCAAATACAGGCTTTCCCGTGACCATTGCTGCCTAGTTCTGCTTCAGGATTCACCCTCGTATCAGTGGTCTATTAAGACTTTTATACGGAATCTGACACTTTTCTTTCTTAGGTCTAGTAGGTGCTAGTCATTTAGTTTTGAGAGTTCACTTTGTAAGTTTATGATGTGCCTCATGCCACTCAGCAGACATGTATGCAGTGCTTAATACGTACTAGCCACTAGGAGTTGAGGAGCCTAAAATGTTCATAACGTCTGGAAAGATGCAATATCGTTGATAAGTTAAATCTAATACCTACAAAATGATTTTGAAACAGATACTTGAGTCATGTTAACTTAAGTAGACTTTTAGAGAGGAGAGAGTGAGATAAGGTTTTGTGTGGCTGTGTGTGTTTTGAGACATGGTCTCATGCACTGTAGGCTGGGTTCGAACTTACTGTGTAATGGAGGATGGCCATGAACTTGTGATCTTCCTCCTTCCACCTTCTGAGTGCTGGGAAAATAGGTGTCGACCTCATCTTCTATTTTGGCTGTGCGGGCGCTTTGTGTATGTGCTAAGAAAGCAGCCTATTAACTGAATTACATCCTCAGCCCTTGAGAAGTCCTTCTGGAAAAGATGGGCCCTAGAAGTATGTAGTGATTGGTGGATAAGATAGTAGTGAAAAATGGGAGCGCTTTCTGAAGAAATAATGAAGGCACCACAGGAAGAAGTCCAAGAAGACACTGGGCGATTAAGACTAGGGGCCGGGAAGTCTGGTAGGAAAGAGTACAGAATTATCAAAGAAGTTCTTAGGAGACCGGGAGACCCAGCAGCCAGACTTGGCCTTTCTGAGTAGTTGTATTGAGCCACCTTGGGACATCACCTCCTTAAGCAATCTTTTCCCCAGTCCTCTGTATGTGGAAAGATTGAGTTGAAGTTATAGCGAATGCTCTCAGGCTGAAAGGGAGCATAGCCTTGTCCAGGTCCCTCATTTGTGTTTTGGACTGCAGCAGAATGATCAGTTCTCAAATACATTTTAGAATGACTCGTTCTGCCAGAATTAAAAGTCTTTATTATTTGAATGTGAATTTGGATTATCAGAGGAGGAAATAGAGTGTACCTTATCTCCTAAATCTCTCTGGCCACAGAATATTTAAATTCTCAGCACTGTATCCATAAGTCAGTAGGGAATATGGGTTAAGGTGTCAAAGAACCCATCCCAGATCTTGGACTTTGGTGATCTCGGAGAGTCAGGGGATTGGGCTGACAGAAGAGTGTAGAAGCTCAGCTTCGGAGGCTGGTGTACGGGAGGCTGCCGCAGGAATGGCACATGAGGTCTGTGATAATATTAATAGAGAGATGTCCACTTATTTTTCTGCCTCGTGTCAACTGTTTTCCTGATTTTTTTTCCTAACCCCACCAGGAGGTGAGTGTTGGTGACCCCTTTTCACTAATAGCTCTTTCTCAGTGTGACAGCTGCTGCTCGATTCTGATGCCACCAAGTTGCCCTCCAGCCAATGCTTTTATCTTCCCTCGGACCCTTCTGGTTTTATGTATTACTGCTTTTTAGCAACCTGGAAAAGAAGGTTGGGATGAGAGGGGAATTTGACATTGGTGTTAAAACAAAGGTTTCTGGTTAGCTGGCTCTTGGCTTGCAGCACATGGCATGGTAATTCACAGAGGGTCAGAGCATTTCCAGTGCTGTTTCAGAGCTAGAGAAAGGCATGGATCAGAGTCTTTCTCCACGACTGGACTGTTTTTCTTTCTGTCTTGCAAAGTTTGCCTGTGAGATTGCTGAAGGAGGTTCAGGTCCCGTCATTGCAGTTCTGAGAAGAGTGCATAACTCCAGGTTCTGAGGACGTTCTGAGTGATTGGAGCAGGGGGAAGAGTGTGGATTGCTTGTGTGCGTGAACTCAAGCCTTTTTACCATACTCACCGGACTTCTGTGCTTTACTCTGTGAAGCAATGATTAGTTGGAGGAGTCTTTATGTGAGGTGAATTTGCAGGCCTTGGTAGGAGGCCTCCCTGTGGCTCTTGCTAGCTGTGGAGATTAACTGCTTTAGCTATGTTGAGTAAGATACAATGAGTCAGATGATTTAAAGAAGTGGTTGGTTCTGAGAGAGGTGTTCCATTAACACTTACTTGGAAAAAGGTTAATACATTTTTTTTTTTTTTATGGGAGTGTAACTCAATGGTAAAGTACTTGCCTAGCATGTGCAAGGCTCTGGGTTCAGTCTTCCAGCACAAAAACAAACCCAAAGTAATTTATTGTGATAGAGGTTCTGGGACACTTGTGTATAAAGCTATTTTTTTAAAAATACTGTCAAAAATAAATGGTGATTATTTAGTTTGAGAGATTGTTAAGACTAGAAAGTCATTAAGCACAGAAAACAACTGTTGGGATTATTGTGGAATAATGTAGGTCAACAGAAGAGTGAGCACAAGTACTGATTAGAAGTGCGTGTGCAGTGGTGCTGAGAGTGGATTTCAGTCACTTTACCCCATTCTGAATAGGTGTATATTTACAATACACTAAATGTAGTTTCACTTCGTCGAAGCGCAGAGGCAGCATCTCTTCAACACTTCCCCTGCACTCCAGGGTTGGGATTACACCCCATATGCTGTAGATTTAGGAAAACCACCTGGTAAAAGGATAGCAATATCTTATTTGATGACAGTCTGAAAAATTTAAGTAGATTCAAAACTCTTTTGAAAATGGAAAAGAAGGCTAGGGCAGAAGTACTTCTGATACATGATATCGAGCTGTCCCATGAATGTAGGTCTCCTGTTAGTTCACCTGCTTCAGCTAGAAGTGTGTGTGTGTGTGGGGGGGGGGACTTAGATTTTAAGAGAGAGTCTCTAAGATGTGTCATCTTTCCCCTTCTGGTGTGAGCTATGTTTTCACATTCTCTGTCTCCCATGTTTCAAGATACAAGGAGTAGTATCTTGCGTTTTCATGTCTTGGTATCAGTCAGGGTCACAAAGAATAGATGGGTCTCTCTCTCTCTCTCTCTCTCTCTCTCCCTCCCTCCCTCCCTCCCTCCCTCCCTCCCTCCCTCCCTCCCTCTCTCTCTCTCTCTCTCTCTCTCTCTCTCTCTCTCTTATTGCTTTTGGTAACTGCAGGTGAGAATGAGTAGTTTCATACCATCTAACAGCCTTTTGCTTACTTAGGAAGGGACTATGTCAGTGCAAGCTTCTATGTCTGTCCTGTTTGAGCCTCCAATTCCATGTATTTTTAAGGGGACCTGGACCTTGAACTCATATGAAATGCTTATTTCTTTCACCCACTCAATTCAGGGTCCAGATACATTGTGCACTACCTCCCTGCTCCTTACCTCCCTGCTTCTTGCTTTCTTCCCCTCACTGAAAGAGTTACCACAAGTAGGAATGCACATAACAAAAATGAAAAGTATATGGGAAGTTGGGACAGAAATGTGGAAACTTTAGCGTTCCCAAGTTTTCATTATTTGAACCTTGATGATCTAAAGTGTGATCTGGTGTGAACTCTGGGTTAGAGCACTCTTGTGCTCTTTTATGATCTCTTGGCTCATAGCTAAACAGTAGTTAGAGTTTACCCAGACTAATAGATGCTAAATATGTACATATATTTGTTTAATACTTTACTGTCATTTTGGATTGTTGGTGTTCCTCATAGTGGTTTATGCTGTTGGTATAAGAACCTGCTACAACCTGGATGTTGTAAAATGAGAGCCATAGAGGAAAAGGAGAAAGTTTATAGTGTACATGAGTGACAGTAATGGCTAGTAAGGGTGAGGATTAAGTTGCATCAGAAGAGCTTTTAAAAGTACTTTAGAGTAGCTACTAACTGGACCACTGCCTACAAACACAGTGTGACCCTTGGTTGTGTGGGTGAGATTTGATACTTCCAACTACAGCTAAATTTTGAATCCTAAAATAAACCATTGCCATGGTCAAGTTGTAGTGGTAAGTGAGAAATGTCATTTTCCTTGTTGTCCCTACACTTAACCTTTTCAGTTGCAAAGCAACCCTTACAACTAAGTATTTGTAGTTTCTGCTGGTTGTGATATTTTAGAATTTAAAGAAATTAAGAGACCCATTGTCCAGTACTGCAGCTATCCCTCAGTTGTTATACTGAAATAATGATTATTCTTCCTTTTTCTCTCCTTCCTCCTCTTTTCCCTCCATCCTTCTCTTTTCTTCCTTCCCCCTCCCTTCCTCCCTTCTTCCCCTGGAGATGGGATCTGGATATATGGCTCTGGCAAGTCTATAATTCATTATGTAGAGCAGATTGGCCTGGAACTCATAGAGATTCACTTGACTCTGCCTATCAGGTGCTGGCATCAGAGGTGTGTGACATCATCCTTGTAGTCTTTTCTTCTTTGTTTTTATTTCTGATGTCTGTTCATTTGCACCCCTGCCCCATTTGGCTAAAAGTAGCTAATTAAGCATCCTTTAGTGTGCCATTTAGCATAGTTAAAAACTAAAGGGAAATACAAGAAAATAAAGATGCAAAGACAATAGCTTGTCATTAGAATATTACTTGCTTTCAGTTACATGATAGCAATGACAGTGACTTCCACTTAAGTTTTTTGATACAGTTGACAGCACTCACGCAGGTCTTCAACTGAACTAAGAAATGCTCCAATACATTTTAAGTGAAAGTAAGCCTTCCCTGGGGCAAGAGAGGGAGACAAGAATTTGGTAATTCTGTGTGTAGATTCCTTACTTCTTGTTACAGTGTGCTCTTAGTTTACTTGAGAAAATTAGTTTTAAGATTAACTCGAGGAATTCAGTCTTTAGGAGGGATTTTCCTTAAATTCAGATCTGAACTTCTCCTAAGAAGTCTTCAGATCCATTTCACTCCACATCTGGAGGCTCTGCTTTTTAAGCCACCATCTTGGTGTTCTTTGCACAGATGTTGTCCCTAGTGGCGAGTTCTTTTCTGCCCCTCATTTTGCAAATGGAAGTACTTCCCAAGGATGGACGAATGGTCTGTCCCAGATCATCCTGGGGGCTAGAGATCCCAACATTACCCAATGAAAGTAGGAGACTCTTTTCCCTTAGTGCTGGGCAGTACAAGGATTGAGGATTATGGGAGAAAGTGCTGTTAAATTGTAAATCAGCCCCCGCCCCCAGCCTTGGAATTGCTTTGTAGTCTCTGATGACCTTGAACTCCTTATCCTCTTACATCTACCGAGTCCATGGGGTTACTGGTATGCACCACCAGCCCTAGTTTAGACACTGTTGGAGATTGAACCTAGGGCCGTGTGTGTGCTAGGTAAACTCTCCACCAACTGAGATCCATCTGTAGCCCAGAAGGAAGGTTTTAAAAGCCAAAATCAAGAGGAACACCCATAGAAAGTTCCTATTTTTTCCTAATAATGTTCTGTTGGTTATTTAATACCAGGAACCTTTAAAAACATTCATCCCCATCCCACATGTTCCCCCAGTAGTACACTACCTTCAAATTCATTACTCCTTCCTACAGGTGTATTGTTTTAAAACCCCCTTTCCCACCCTTCTGTCATGGAAGTATTGCCTTCTCATTCTTGCATGTCCAGTGGAAAGATAATTACTTGGATATAAGAGATTATTGTGACCTACTTAACATTTTTAAATTTTTTGAGTGGGGATTAAGTTATTTTCTTCAGAATGGTAACCTGGGGAAATTTAGAGCAATTTCATCAATACTGATAGCAGAATATATGCAACAGAGGAACTTTGGCCTGTATTTGAGATGAATGAATATTCAAACTTCCTTCTGAAGGACTCAAAATACAAGATTCACATAATTGTGTTGGCTAAGGCATTTGTCTGTTGATTGCTGAATGAGGAAATTTGTCATGCATGTATGTTTATAACCATTCATATAATGGAAAGTTTTTCGTGGGATTGTAATAACATATCAAGATGGATGTAATTAAAACAGAAGCAGATTGACACCCTGAATTAAATGCAAACCAGAATCCAGGATACCTGTGCTTTGCGCCTTTCGTATTTGCTGCAGGGGCAGTCAGCCAGATATGCAAATAAAAAGACATTGATGAATCTCTCTGGGTGTGTATGTGGTTGCAGAGAGCCCAACTATTTTATTAATCTTTTACCAACCATTGTTTAGATTTGCAGCAATGATGGAATGTATTAATTTGGCAGACCAAATAGGCTAGGACCAGAAAGTAGGAAATAATCAGAGGAAGACATGATTGATAGGTTGTCCCATAAATAACACATGCGACTGACAAAGGGGCTGAGTAATCTTTAGATCTGTGCTTAATGTCATTAATGGAGCTGTTAAACCAGGATGTTTGAGTTTGAACTTCAATCAGAGAGGCCTTGCCTCCCATTTAAAATGTAGACCTATCTCTGGGTATGCTCCCTGGGCTGATCTGTTGACAAAGTTGGTATAAATCGAATTTTTGTAAATTGGATCAGATGTCGGGGGAATCTTGCTGTGAAAAATGAGTCCTTTTTACCAAGCATAGTACTCCTCTCTGCAGGGAAGTTGGGATTTTGGTAGTCATGTGTTCTAGTTTTATTTCTGTTGCTGTGATGAAATACCCTGTCCAAAAACAACTTAGGGGACTGGAGAGATGGCTCAGCCGTTAAAGGCTAGGCTCACAACCAAAATGTCAAAGAGCAGTTTAGAGGAGGAAAGGATTTACTTAGCTTACAATTCTAGGTTACAGTCTATCATCACTGGAGTCACAGTGGCATGAGTTTCAGAGAGCCAGTCATTCCACGTTGACAACCAAGCAGGGAGAAACAGTTGCATGCATGCTACATGCTTGCTGTTGCCCAGCTAGCTTTCTTTACTCTCTCTATTTAGGACTCCTAGCCTAGGGAATGAATGATGTCACCTACATTCTTCCTACAGTCCACCCGGATGTAGATAGATTTTCAGTCCAGGAAACGGGAGGCAAGTGCTCTTCTCAGCTGATTCTAGCCTGGGGCAAGTTAGTTGATTGTTGCAAACTAACTGTGAGGAGCTGAAGAGGTTGCTCAGTGGTTAAGAGCGATTACTGCTCTTGAAAGAGTCAGAGCTCAGTTCCCAGTACTTGTTGTACAGCTTATAAGGGCTGCAGCTGCAGTTCTGTGATCTCTGAAAGTACCTGTGCACACATGGACATACCCAGACACATAGACCCATTTAAAAGTAATAAAAAGGAATCTTAAAAGAACAAACAGCAAAATAACTAGCCAACAAGTCCTGTTTGGTGGGCATGGCTTTCTGTGCTTCGTATCTCCAATCTTCATGTGTTCCCTGGAAGGAAATGACTGTGAGAATTTCATGTTTCTCAGGTTTCTCACCTTACTTAGTCTTGGTACTTCTGGCATTAATTGACGGTGGTTGGACTAAGCTCTTGTCTTTCAGATCTCAGAGCTTGGTTTTCAGGTGCACACCGAGGAGGGCTTGTGGCTATGAATATGGAATATGATTTCCATACCTGCTCCATTGGGGAGTCCAGGCATGTCATAACCACTTCAGAGTCAGGATTGTACAGAGACACCCTAGCTGTAATTTTTCTATATGACAGTTCAGTTTTAAAATTGTAAGGGTGCCAAAAGCTGTATTGTTATTAGGAACGCCGAGGACATCTGTTACATCTTGTTAAACAGGGGAGGAAAACGCTCTAATCAAAACGTCTAATTATGCCCTCTCAACTGAAAGAAATATCCTTTACTGAATTTTTGGGCTCAGTCTAGATGGAAGAAACTGGCCTCTAGAAGAACAGGGATCTAAATTTACTTTATTAAGAAAAATTACCCTTAACTGAGGTGACTTAAGGGCTTCATTTTATCAATTTGCTTTTTACCCTGTGTGTCAAGGAAGGTATTTTCAGAAATCATCTACACTAGCATGAAGCTCTTGTTTTTCTTCTCCCTCTCTCTCCCCAAAGCACAGGAGGCCCCCCAGAGGGAGTTTTTATTTCCAGATGTGGGCCTCAGAGGATATGTGGTAGCTGAGAGCTACCTGGGGGAGGGAGCAAATGGTAATTGCAGGTGAGAGGCAAGGGGATAATTCAGCCAGAGCCCTGGGAGGTGAGATTTCACACCTGGGTGTTGAAACCTGCTCAGTCAGACAGTTGGTTGTTTAATTTAAAAACGTTTCATTAGTCTAACACTGAGACGGTCCAGATTGTTCTAGGTGACCTCCTGTGCAAGGAAAACAGTGGTTTTAAAATAGTGCCGCTTACCATGTTCCCATGTTTGAAAGTTGTCTTACGTAATATCGCAGAGTATCAAGATACATCTCCTTTGACCATTAGTTAGATAATTTTAAACTTTGTGTATATTTGTGTGTGTGTGTGTGTGTCCATTAGTCCCCTTGTTTGAATGTGCATACAGAGGTTAGTTAAGAGGACAAATTTCAGAAGTGATTTCTTTCTCCTGTGCATCCTAGGGATGGAATTCAGGTCATCAAGCTTGACAGTGAGTGCTTTTACCTCTGCTTCTCCTCTTTTGATCTGTATGTGAAACTGTGATTAATTTAACTTAACCCGCGTTCAGAATCACAGATGTTAACAACAACAACAACAACAACAACAACAGTATTATTTTTAGGGGCACTATATCCCTGATAATTTGAAGATTGGGACATGGATTAAGTCAGAGAGTCAGTTCATTTATTTAGCTTTGGTAACCTTTATTTCACCTTTTTGAAATGTTGTTCTCATGGATTGAGATCTTGGGCCCTGGTCTAACAGAGTCTTTGACGTGTTAACGATGACAAGAGATGCTCTGTGTTTCCTTTGGGAGCCAGTGGGAAGGTCCAAGGGGTACTGATCTTTTCCCTCGGACTGTTCTGTATGCTGTAATGGCTTACTGAGCATCACACTGGAGTTAGTACTGGAACCTTGGAAAAGAGAGCGCCAGCATTTTCTCCCTTTATTTTTAATGTACTGTTTCATTTCTCTGTGTTCTCTGACTTAAGCCCCTGCACTCTCCCTCCATATATCCTTTAAGAGATATTTTAAATATTTAAATATTTTAAAGCTCTTAAAATTGTTGCTTTCTCTAGCCGGTAATCTATGTTTAGCCATTCAAACAACCCTTATTATTGCTGACCTATTTCTTAAGATAAAACAAAACAAAACAAAAAAATAGAACAAAAACTCTGAGAAGACATGTTTGAAAAAGGCACTTGTGTAGGGCTTGCTCCGGGCCAGGCTTGGTGCTTCCAGTTTCCCATTTGGTGTGCCTCGGAAGGGTGCTGTGAACAAAGGAGCAGTCTGCTCCTACAGTTGATGCAACTAAAGCTTGGAGAGAGAGGTTGTCAGCTCATCCGTGACCAAAAACTGCAGCAGTTTAGGGCAGACGTGAAGGCTTAGGCTTCCCACTCTTTTACACTCCCTTTAAAAATACGGACTCATTTTCTGAGCACCTCAAATGGGTCTCTGGTAGAGACCACATTTGGTTCTCTTGCTGTTGATGAAAGGTTTCCTGGTTATAAAGGATTTTCTATTTATAGTAATAGGATCCAGGGCTGGGCAAGAACCGTACCTAATTGTTTCAGAAAGTTGTTTTCTTTCTGTCTTCTTGTCTGTCTTCCTTACCACTCTCACCCCCCCACCCCCTCTTCCTGAGCTAATGATGGAATCCAGGGCCTGTTGTATTAGGAAAGCCCTGGGTCACTGAGTATCCCCTATTTTCCTTTTAAACCCTGAAGCTTATGGTCTGGGGATGTAGCTCACTTGAGTACTGAGTACTTGGCGGGCATGCAGAAGGCCCGGGCTTGGATCCACATACATTGTGAAGTACTGGGATGTCCTTAACTACATAGCAAGTTCAAGACCGGCAGTGGGTACATGAGATTCTGTGTTAGATTGCTTCACGTAGTTTGCCTGTAGTCTAGTTGGTGGTGCTATTCCCTCTCTGTCTAGTTCAGTGTTTTGTGTGCATTAAAATCTGGCCTTATCTTAAAAGCAAAACAAAACAAAAGACAAACAAACAAAAGAACCATTAGCAGGTAGATATTAAGTCTTCCCAAGAGCAAGAGGTCAGGTTTTTGAGATTGAAGCTGCCATTGTCTGTTCTTTGTCGCTGATTTCCTACAACCCTCTTTAACAGACCTGTAGGATCGGAGAAGGAACTGGTCCTAGGTTCCTTTGCATATAAACCTATTTTACTAACAGATGCCTGTGTTATTTTGTCTGCTCTTAAACTACTGTAGCAAGTGGCACTTACTTCTCTTGGGAAGATAGTCCACAATAAAAGAGATCTTATTACTGGTGCTAGGTTTTATTTTATTTTATTTTATTTATTTATTTTTAAACTGCAGGCATTCCATTCTTCCCTCATGAAAGACCATCCTAAATAGCTCCTTGCTTTTCGTGATATCTATTTCTGGAAGATACCTGGTGACAGAGTCCATTATTTCCTTGCCATTGTTTCCTTTCATTATTCTGAGCACATTTTCAAATTGTTCTCTCTCCACCCAGTTGAGGCTTGTTTATACTACAAAGGGTATGCTAATGACTCTGCCTGTTAGATTGATTCTTATGGAAATCCCAACTGCATTTAAAGTACAGTATATTACCAAGCGTCCCTTTCCTCAGCTCCCCTGGGCTAGGGTGCGCTTCCACCTATTACATTTTCTAGGATTAAAGGGTTCACACCTGGCTAAGGACCATCAGGTTGGGGACAGGTAGAGTTGAAAGACATCCTTGCCTCATTCATTATTCTCAAGGGGGCCTGAATTTTCAGAAGAGTATTTCTCTTTGATAAGAAGAAGCTGTTTCTTCCATCAGGTTCCCAGATGGGCTGTCTTACCTACTCTTTCCTGCTACCTCAGTAAGCAGTTATCTTTTTTTCATCTCTAAAAATGGGAAAACAGTGGAATTACTTCTTTAGACATTGTAATTGCAGGGGATACCTAAGCTAACCCATGCCTTCTGAAATTTAAGTACTGTCAAAATCTGGTATAATAGGAGCCACGCCTTTAGGTCCAGGGTTTAAAGATGATTTCATAGCCTTTGGTTTTATGTATGTGCAAACCACAAATTCTGTCTTACTGCTACAGTCTGATTCGGATTTAAAACTGAATTCCTTTGCTTCTCTCTGCCCTGCTTAGTTAGACTCTTGGGGATGTGTCCAATTAAGGAGACTGTGAGGATGGCCAGCAGAGATGGGTTTCACTCTCTCTCAGGGTAGTGGATATTCTTTGATTATAGATAAACACTGTGTAACATTATGTAGATTCCCACATCTGCCACCCATATTTCAGATGCACGTTTATTTCATTTAGTGTGTTGTACCTGGGATTAGGAACAGAGAGAAATATGTACACTTGTCCTGATTGGAAATTATGTTGTTGAAACACAGTCCATATGGCCACTGTAAAATGGTTACTACTGCATATAATTGCTTCCCTAACGACGTGCTTTATCGTTACCTCCATTTTCCAAGAAGTGCCCCCATAGCATGTTGACAGCAGCGGCAGCAGCATCAGAAAACATGACATGCAAAAACACTCAGTCGTCATCTTTACTCTGTCTGAGGATTAGATTACAGTGCCAGAGGATAGATAGGTCACCATGCTTTGTACCCATGGCTCTTGTTTGGATCAGCTTAGTGCTAGACTGGGTCACGGATTCGTAAAGGTAGGTCCTGTTCACTTTTTATCCTGAGTGTATTTTTATAGCTTTGCTTCAGTTACAAGCAGGGTGGTGCCTCAGGAGTGGTCTCCCTCCCCCCAGCCATCACCCCCCCCCCCCCCAGTTGTTCATGTCTTGTGTTTTCCTGAATGTGAGTACAAAGCAGGCCAGTGTTGAAATGATTTCATTTGGGGTCAACTTAGATGAGAGTCGAAGGAGAAAGGGAGGGGCCAGAGAGGGAGGGAGAAAAGACACAGAGACAGACAGACAGACAGACACACACACACACACACACACACACACACACACACACGTGGGGGGTGGCGAAGACCAAATATTAAATTGAGGGAAGACCATGAGATATCCTCCATATGTTGGGATTTCTATCATCCATGTGTAGTGCTTGGCTCCACATGGGTCTGAACTTCTTTCTTATTAAGAGGAGTGAGTGAGAGACGAGGGGAGGGGGGTGTTTGTGGAGAGGATCACCACCTGCAGGGGTCAGAGGACATCCTTCCTGTCATTCTTCACCTTCCACCTTCCTTGAGACCCTGGGTTTTTTGTTTGTTTGTTTGTTTTTCTGCTATGTAAACCAGGGTAGGTGGCCTGTGAACTTCTGGAATTGTCCCATCTCTGGCTTCCATCTCCTGGTAGTAATTCATGCTGGGATTATAGACACTTGCACTGTGTGTACACAGGCATTCGGCTTTTAAATGGGACCAGGGGATTTGAACTCAGGTTTTCAAGCTTCTGTGGCAAGTCCTTAACATTAAGCCCTCTCTCTCTGGTCTCCAGGAATGAGTTATTTATTGCATAAGAGGCTCAGTGTCAGATCCTAGAAAGATGGATGTGGTGTGGGCCGTGGCAAGATAAAGGTGTGCCAAGCCTGCTGCAGATATCTTAGGGATGCAGCAGTTATGGGATGTGTGGTCTGCGTCCAGTTTTCAGGGTCTGTTTAGGAGTCAGGAGGAGGTAGAACAGTGGATTGGAGTCTTTAATTAAATATAGTGTTTCTCTTTTGAGACTCAGAAATAATGGGATGTGGAGATATTCCGAGGGTTTCGGTTACAAGTGATTCCAGTGCCGTTTTCTTCGAAAGAATTTGTTAAGCGTGGGGCTCTAGAGCCTGCAAGGACTTCTGGAACTGGTTGAATTTTATGTTGCCATGAGAATGATAAGACAGTTAAGGCTCAGGTTGAGGGAAGGTGCTGAAGAAATAGTGACATTTGATTTTCTGCACAGTAGAATCTCAGAATCCACCTGCTTGCTCAGTAGATTTGAGGCAAAGGAGGGCAGGAAGTGGAAGTTTGTAGGCCTCTCTTCTGGGCAAGGCTATTACATTATTTTTTATTGGGAAGACTTAATTAGAAGTGGAACTTACATCTGTTCCAGCCTTTCATAGCATTCAGGGAAATTGGGTACTGATGAATACCTCTGCAAACCTGAATAGAGGGGCTGCCTGAAAGGTGATGTTTTGAGTCAGTCAGTCCAGTGGATAATGGGAAGAAAACAGAAAGTTAGTGGGAGTAAATTAGTGAAAAAAATTCTTAAAGCTTTTGACTTAAATGTAAGAAATAGACAGCAATTGATAGAATTTTCTTTCTGGACCTTCATTCAGACATGGTGGGTTTTGCTGCTGCTGGTGGTGGTGGTGGTGGTGGTGGTGGTGGTGTGTGTGTGTCCATGTGTAGGTGAGAGGTTAACATCAGCTATCCTTTCTCAAGATGACCTTTGGGCACAGTGGTTTTCATTTTTACCTAGATCCTTGGGGCTCCTCCTCTTCCCACCTCCCCAGTATTGGGATTTCGAGTATGTGCAGCTCTTTTTTAAAAAAAAATATGTGTTCTGGAGATTGAACTCATGCACTTTACCATCGGAACCATCTCCCCAGCTTTGGATACTACCATTGGCCAAACAGGAAAGACAAACTTAACAAAAAAATTAGAATACATTGTTGTTGGTTTTTTTTTTTTTTTTTGTTTGTTTTTGTTTTTTAAATCAGCTTTGGATTCCTGAAGCAGCTTTTGAATTCAGGATGTGGTAAAAGAGAGGGTGCAGAACCTCCTTGCTTTCATGATTCAAAGCAGTGGCTCTTAACCTGTGGCCACAACCCCCTCATGAGGTCTCATATCAGATACCCTGCACATCAGATATTTACATTACAATTCATAACAGTAGCAACATTACAGTTATGAAGTGCACTAAAGCATCACAGAGTTCGGAGGGTCAAGAACCGCTGACTTACAGGGATGAACACATTCTGGGTTTCTAGTTTAGGCTTCCCCGGTGGGTTTAGAAATCTGAATCCTAAGGGACTGGGTGTGCAGCTGAACAGGGTCCAGTAGTTGTACTAACACCTGAATCAACAGGCTTGGGAATAAGGGGAAGGCGTCTTGGGTTTCATGGAAGAGAGGATGACACCAGCGTTCACGTTTAGAAATAAACGTTTCCCCTTTGCTCTTGAGGAACAGGACAGGAAAGCACTTGGCTGTCTTCTCTCTTTGCCCTCAGCCCAGATTTAGATGCACCTATGCTAATGACAGTAGCTAGCAGTGACTGAGGATTTGCTGAGAACTGCAGATTAATCCACTGAATTCATGTGCACAGGAAGAGAAGCTGCTCACAAAGTTTACATCTAACACGAAGAGTGCCCAGCATGTTGCTGCAGTTTGTACGTTTTGGCTACAGAGCCTGATTGGAATGTTTACACTGTATACTAGAATCTAAATGGAGTAAAACCTTCAAGTTCTGATTAAAACCGACTACCAAGGCTTTCCCCACATTCTCTGGATTTAAAGGTGGTGATACACTTCGGATTGGCACTGTGTTGTAGACAAGAAAACATCTAAGAGTTGTGGGTGACCTAGTGAGCTAATGGTAGAGGTAGGGCAGAGCTGCAGAGGCCAGTCCTCCTAATATATAGGCCATGGCGTTTCCCACTGGGCTGCACTGCTGCCATTTAAAAATATTTCAGACTTATAACTGAAGCTTAATTTTATAAACCTAATTTGTGTCACTTGTACCCTTGTGGATGCCCTAGATTAAAGTAGCCAAGTTGTGCTTGCTCGCTCTCCCTCCCCCCCCCCCCCCCCCCCCCCCCGCCATAGGGAGGAAGAGGTGCTAGAAATGTGCTGGTTTGATTTCCCGAGGTGTCTTTCTAGTCTTTGATAGGATTTTTAAAAAGTAGGTAAAATAAAGGACTCACCTCAGGATTGAATTTTGCATGGGCTCATCCCAGGCATTCCAATGTTATTTTTAACTTGAACCTTCGTCAGGATATAATGAGTTTAAATGGAAAAGAGTACAGAGGCAGCTGTTTGTAAACTCCAGTTCGGATCCACCTTCTAGTAAGACTGAAAAGAGGAAGGGACTGGGAAAAGTGTCTCCATTTCTGGGGTGTTTTAGAATTTCCCACATTCTATGTTTTTTTTTTTTGTTTGTTTGTTTTTGTTTTGATTCCTTTTGTTGTGGCCTCTTTTCTTGGCTAATGTTTTGTTTAAAAACAAGTGCTTTGGTATTGTAAAACAAATTATCCTGGTTTAGGGATTGTGCTCTCAGATAAAAGGCCCCAGGGTAGGGCTTTTTTTTTCTGCCTTTGAATCCTAGTCCCCTAGGTCTGCCTGAGAGCAAAATCCAGTTTATCACGCCGCTTCCTATCTAGCCTAGTGTGGTTCTCTAAAGCAAAGAGTCTGAATCTGAAAGGGAGAGCCGGGGACTGGATTTAACTCTACCTGGGGGCCTTAGTGGGGTCTGCGGAGGATTGTGGATTGGAGTTTCGTCTCTGGTTAGAAAGAACCATCCGCAGTTTCTTTCTGAGTTTCGTCACCAGTCTGGAAAATCAAAATTCTCCACAATACAGTGTGATAGTGAAAACAGGACCAGGCTTTCAGGCTGTGTTGTATGTGAGCACATGCTCGGGGTTCTGCCAATGACCCAGAATCCCATGTGGCCACAACACGTAATTCGATTTCACAGTTTCTATTCTTAAATTTGCAGGAGGGGGTTTCTGCAGGAGTTACATAGTGATTATAACTTAGCAGCTTCCTTTTAGGGTAGATGTAATTGTGAGACAAATATTTCCTGAAAGCCGTAGCCGGGCATTTTGTATTTGGTGGGAGAATACCCTTTCAGTTGTTAAAGCTGCTGGAAAACTTTCCCACATAATTTTGCTCCCTGTTTCCCATGTTGGGCCTGGAGAGTCTGGATGGGCTGGACTCCACACTGTTGGAACTTACACCTCTGCTTTGCGTGGTGATTTTCAAATGCATCTGTACCATATTAAGTATATTAACTACACAGGTGTCCCATCTCAGGGCCTCCCTTACAGTAGTCAGAAGCTCTTGTTTCACTCAGGACTCCTTTCATAGCAAGCCTCTGTACGGAGGAATCGTTATTTGTTTTGTAATCATTATTGTAGAAAACAGTTTTGAGTATTTCTTAGGACAGTGGTAATGGTAGTGTTTTAAAATAACTTCTTTTGTGTGTTTGGTGTGCACGTGTGCTTATGAGCATGTGTAGAGGTTGATTTGGACCGTCTTGCTCGATTGATTCTCCATTATATTTTTTGAAATAGTATCTCATACTGAACGTGTAGCTTGATGTTTTCTGTTGCATCCCCCACCCCAGCCCACCCCTCCTCACCCCACCTCACCCCACCCCACCCCACCTCACCCCACCCCACCCTACCTCACCCTATCCCACATCTTTCTTTTTCTGCTCTCCAGGGCTGAATTGTGGGCCCAGCTTTTATATGTTGCTTGGGAGACAAACTTATATTGTCATGTGTGTACAGCAAGTGCTTTATTCAACCAGCCATCGCCAGTCTATGTAAACCTCAATAGTTTTTATAAAAGCAATCACACATAGTAGTTCTTAAAATTTATTTATTTTTTTGTGCGTGAGGTAAACACACCTTGAAAACATTGCTCATATTCAGCACAATGAATTATTATTCTAAAGTCAACACTTGAGTAACTAGTACTCACAGAAAGATACAGAAGTTTGTTGGGGCTGGGACAGTAGTTTGCTGGATAAGAGAGTTGCAGCACAAGAGTGAGGGTGTAAATTTGCATCTCCAGCACTCTTGTAAAAATCCAGGCAAAGCCAAGTGTGTCTGGATCACAGAGCTCTGGTGAGCAGAGGCGGGGATCATTAGATGGTAGGTTTCCAACTTGGCTTCAGTTTCAGTGAGAGGCCCTGTCTAAAGGGAGTAAGGTGGTGTTCAAAAAGCAGGCTACCCCATATTCTTACCTCTGTCCTTTGCTCAGGCTTGTACAGGTGCATTCCTCCAGACAGACAGACAGACAGACAGACAGACACACACACACACACAAAACCATCTTGGATATTTACTGTATTCCTCAAATTTCCTCTTCTGCTCCTTACGCTCCAAGAAACTAGGACTATATTTAATGGCTGATAATGCAGTAAAGTACAGTAAAGCACAGATGACAGAAACATTTCTTTTTCTGCACTTGGTACTTAATCACTCTTGTGGGTTGGGGTGATAGGCAGTGTCTATTGTTTATGTTTTTCTTCAGCCTTCAATTTGATCTCGACAGTGACTTGTCTATTAATGCTCAGAGCATATATCAAAATTTTACTCTGTGATCTGTCCTTTTAGAAATCTAATTCAGTGAAAATATCCACATAATAGCTTTGAGAAATATGTAAAGACAGACAACCAGCCATGGCAGCTGTGGCTCTATTAAGTAAATGAATCTTATCTTTGCTGCCTGGGTAACTTAGTAAACATGTCTCATCAGTCAAGTGTCTTTATCTGCTACACGATGAAAGGTAGATTCTTGACTAACAAAAATGAAAGAATTTCCTCCTCTTCTCTGTCCATCCCTGAATAGTCTCCTTCATTCAATTCCACTTTGAGCACTTAAAGCCAAAGGTAATGGAATTTGCCTGGATTTCCTTCCTAATTTGTTTTTTTCTTCCCCTGACTGAAGAATCATTGGGTTCTCAGGGGAAGAAGTTGTAGCTGTTATTAAATAGCAGGGTTGCTTGTTTGTTTTCTTTGGAGAGGGCTGCTTTCCATAAAGGTATCAGAACTAGACACTGCACTTGAGCTGTGTGCAAGTTCAGGGAGAGTACTGGCTGCTGCTGCTGGCTGTGGTGACATGGTACTTGCTGGCAGGCAGGTGAGCCCTCTGTCAGTGTGAAGAGCTGTCCCCGCTCCCTCCCCCCCATACCCCCAATGTGGTAATAGCCACTATTCACTAAACAGGTGACACTCCTCCAGTCACCCCTGTTCAGAATGGCTTTCTGTCTTTCCAAAAGTACACTGGAGGCTTGTTTTGTTGCAGTTCATTGATTAAATAAATATCTCTGTGTTCACAAAGGAACTGAAATCAGTTATAGCACTGGGCAGTTAGCTAGCTGTCCATTAGTATCAGAGCAAGTACTGTCTGTACCCCGACCCCCATTCTTTTCTCTCCAACACGAAGGTGGATAAATGACCTGAAGCCATCTGCTTTCAGTCATGTGTGTGGCTGTGCCATACTCTTTGCTGCAGTTGTCAGGCTGAGGCCCTGTCCAAGGTGTGGAGATGATGGGAGAGATGGAGTGATGTAGATTTCTTTCTTGCTTTGGGATTGCCAGACCTTTGTCTTTCCCCTTCAGCTCTTAACACAGAGTGAGGAACGTCTCTCAAATTTGTTTGCCTCCCTTATAAAAAAGGGGTACTTCTAACCTGGAAGTACTGTGTGTTGTTGTCAGCATGGAGACCACTGTGGCCATACTTGTGTTTATTTATAGATTTCATTCACGGAAGACAGGATTTCTAGTCACGCTGTGCTGATTTATTTTCTTCCTTCCTTCCTTCCTTCCTTCCTTCCTTCCTTCCTTTCTTTCTCCTTGGGACGGTTTTTCTAAGTGTTCTAGGGATTGGACCTGGTTTTGCACATGATAGAGTGAGCTATACTTCCAGCTCTTTTCTGTTTTCAGTTGAGGGTGGCGGAGGGCTGGTTGTAGTGTTAGATTAAAAAAAAAAAGGATGATTTACAGAGTGTTCCTGTAATTCTTCACATGTTAGCTACTAAGTATGTCAGCATTAATGGCTGATTTATGCATCAAGTGTGAAGTGAGCAAAATTCTCCTTTTCCTACAGGATGTTAAAGGGGTGCCGAGTGGGAAGTGGGGAGGGGAGAGAGGGAGAATGAGAGAGAGCATCAGTGTGGCGGGAAGGATGCTTAGTAGCATTTTCCTGTGAAGGGAGCAGCTTGTTTGGAAGTGTGAGCAAGGGAGGTGTTGAGGTCTTAGTCACGCCTAACATTGTCCCCTGCTCAAGAGAGGGGGACCCTTTTGATGACTTGAAAAACAGAATCCTGGGAACCTTGTGGCTGTGAGGACAGCAGCCCCAGGAGAACGGCTGTAGTAGTAAAGAGAATCTCTTAGTGCGTGTCTCTTCCAACTGACTGTGGGTAATTAGTTGGAAATGACATTAACCTGAGCTTAATTGTAATTTTGCATCGTAACAACATACCAGCTGTTCACTGTATTCTTTCCTGGCGGTGTGATTTAATTATTTTTTTTCCATGCTATCTCTTAAGCTCTAATGTTCAGTTGTGTTTCCTTTTAACCCTTCCTTGTGGCTGTGTGTCCACGGCCCACACAGTTTGGCAGGCATGTCATTTCTTTCTGTGATGAGGGTTGGTTGCTGTTGGGTTTGTGAATGACTCCCCTATTTAAATGAGGCCACTTTGGAAAGGCACTGAGATACGCCTGGATGACTGGAAACCTTGCTGTATTTAGGGCTCCTCCACCAGGTTTTAGCTTATTATATAAATAATATGGGCAATCGTAGGCCTATCAAAGGTGCTGAAAATATCAACTGAACAAGCCAAAAGAGAAGTTAATTACTGAACAGTGATTGCTCTGATATAACCAATTATTGGATCATTAAATGTTTATTACCTTTTATATGCTCTTTCCCCCATAAGAGCAGTTTCTTTTTTAAGTCATTAAAATAGAAATGGGATCTTAAAAAAAAATTCTGCTTAAAAATTTCCACAAGACTGAAGTATTAAAAAGGTCTTGTGTGATCTGACAGCTGAATAGCCTATTTTTCTTTGGTCTGTTGAATTAGTAATTAATGAAATGTATTGGTTGAGCAGAGAAAATAAGATTAATTTTGCTTAGGAAATAAACAGAAGCAAAGCTTTACTCTCCACCCAATGCAGGTGAACGTTAAAGAGCAGTATAAGAAGTATATAAAGCCATGTCTGTGTTGGGAGTTGGAGACCGTTCAGCCTGAGGTACACAGAGTGACTGTACTCAAAAGCAAGCACACTAAATAAAGCACTGTCAGGTCTCTCTGAATACGAAGATGCTCCATTGTAACACTGTGTATATGTGTGTGTGTGTGTGTGTGTGTGTGTGTGTGTCTGTCTGACTGCATCTGTATAAGTGTATGTGTGTCAAAGTGGGGCAATGAAGTTGATGCTGTCTTTTCCTATCATATCTGCATTATTTCCTTATCTAATATTGCCTTAATGACAGAGCCTCTCATTGTACCTTAAGCATGCCTGTTCTACTAGTCTAGCGGGCTAGTGAGTTCCAGGAATTTGCCTGCCTGTGCTTCCTCACAGTATGATTGTAGGCTGTTGCCTACAGTTCTAGGCTGTTGCCTACAGTGGGATTATAGCTGTTACTTGGCTTTTTAACTTGTGTCCTGGGGACCTAAACTCAGGTCCTGATACTTGGGCAGCAGATGCCTTCCTGACAGCTCTATTCCCAGCACATTTAAACGAATTCATTCATCGTTTCCTTGAGTATCAGCATTAACTCTAGGAAGACTTCATGTCCTCTAAGAAACTGCATTTGAAGAGCAGAGCTATGCCAGCTGAAAGTTTTAGTAGCCACTGATAAAATGTAGGAAGTGATAGTCCTGGTGCTGACTGAGTCTCTGTAAGGAGGGTGGCTCTGAAGAATGAAGGTATAGTTGGGCATGGTGGTGCTCCAGAGGCTGGTCCAGTCCATACCTTCAGTTCCAGGCTAATTAGGACTCCATGGTGAGACTCTCTTTCAAAGACCACAACCAAAAGCAAGGTATCCCGAGGATTTAAGATTTACTGCAGAGTGAGTGTTGTGATAAAGAAAAGTTCTCCTTTTGGAGGTCACTGTGACATTCCTTGGGGTCACAGCCCAGCTTTGCCACTTGTTGGCTGTGTGACATGTTAAAGTCATTGTTTCCCTGTGTATAAAATAGTAGTCTACTCTTCTTAGGCTTGTGAGGACTAATGATTTATTAAACTGCTATGACAGTGCATAGCATGCAGCAAACTGTGTAATAGGTTGTTCATTTTTTGAGAGCTAATGTAACAGAATTCTTCCTTAGGGAAGACAGTGTTTGATTGGGTATGGAGAGTTAGAGACTTGTTTCTGATATTAAAAAAAAAAAAAGATTTCTAAGAAATCTCCCCCCTCCTGACCGATTCTGTTTGTGTGATGAAGAGGACAGAAAAGGGTCCCCTGGAACTAGAGTTAGAGAAGGTTGTGAGCCCACAGGACTAACAAGACCTCTTAGCTGCTGAGCTATCTCTCCAGGCCCATTTCTGGCATTTCATGACACCCTTTGGTGGAATCGCTTAATTTATAATGCCTACAGTGGTGTGTGCTTCTGCAGCCCATTGCCAATCGATTGCAAAGGGTGTGCCTTCCTCAGAACAGCCTTTTGAAGCAAGAATACTGTTTATGCACATCCTGTGGTTGTGGGAAGGGCTTTGGAGAGAGGTTTGTCTGCTGCGAGTTACTGCGTTCATTGATGTGTGCTTGGGGTCTGAGTTTCTCGAGGGTAAATTACACTAGTGAGGGAAAATAACTTTTTAATGTTGTAAATTCTATTTTTAAGTCTTAGTGAAAAAAAAATTACAATCACCCACATATGTGGTACATTTTAAAGTTGTTTTCTCCAGTTCCTAGCAGTAATGGGGCTTGTTTATTTTAAGGTAGATACCAGGTCTCAGACAACTGGATTTATAGGCACTTTAGAAGGAATATAATAGTGATGAGCATTTCTTGAGCACTTGCTGTGAGTAGTCACAACTCTGCGGTTGCCTCGAAGATCCTGAAGTCAGTAGCAGGATAGATCAAAGGCCTGAGCTTTCTAATTTTGTTTATTTGAGGCAAGCTCTTATCTAGCTGAGGTCAGACTGGATTTGAATTTTTGATCATCCTATCTCCACCTCCCAAGTACTGGGATTGCGGGTGTCCATTACTGTGCTCAGCTAGGAGCCCAAGCTCGTCATTACAGTGTATACACTATTTCATTTAGCTGTATCCGATCAGCTCTATGTGTTGGTGAGGAGAGGAAGAAGTAGTGCACCGGGAAGCTGATATGAGTGCAGTTTTGAGTGAAAACCCTTTTATTGTAGGAAGGAAGAGGGGAGAGAGAAAGTAAGAGAAGGAAGGTAAGAAATGAAGGAAAGAACCTCACTTAGTTGCAGAAAACAGGAATCAAAGAGAAACAAGAAATTGTGGTTTTGTGAGTTTGAGTTTTTAACCCAAGTCTTGTTATGTGCTTAGGCTAGCCTCTAATTTCTGTGCTTAATTGATCCTCTTGCCTCAGCCTTGTGGAATTACAAGTGTCAGGAGGATGTAACACATGATTCCTGGCTGGAGTAACAGATTTCTATTTCAGCTGTGTGAGAAAGATGCTCCTGATCGGGCAGGTTAGGCCTCTCTCCTAAAGGTCTGGTAAAGAGGGCGTACTTTCGTACTCTTGGAGTGTTGCATGGCAGTTCTTCCTGATAGGAGCAGCCCCACCCCTAGACAGTCTTCACTGTGTATTCCTGGGTGGACTGGAACTTGCTCTGTTGTATACCAGGCAGGCTTCAAAATTCACCTGTCTCCTCCTGCCCCTGCCTCCGGAGTGCACCACCGTGTACAGTGATAACATGACTTTACTGTGATGAAACATTTTATTCAGGTCAAGAATTTCTTCCACGTTAAGAGTATATATATATACCCATTTCTGTTTGGTGACTGAGTCTGTGGAGGGAGCATTGGTCAGGAAGTTGTGAAGCTGAGTTTCTGACAGCGTAGAGTTCTCACAGACTGCTATGCTAAAACAAGCACCTTGCTGTAGATGTCTGGTTATGCTCATTGTGACCTTTCGGGGGAATTAAAATAAGCAAACTACGGAATGCTTGGATAAGACTTGCTTCACTATCGGAACTGTAAACTCCAGTACTTAGCGATTTCTCAAGCCCGTGTGAAAGCCAGTGAGATAGATCACTTTCCCTGCTTCTGTTGGAGCAGCTGAACCTGTTGTTTCCTCTCTCAGCAGCACATCAGGAGAGGAGTTTTGAAGTTGTCATCCTCTCAGTTAATCTTGCCTTTTGTCCTAATCTTGAGGGAGCTTGATTTTAAAAAAGTAGGGGTAAGAAAGTGGGAAGACAGCTCAGTTGAGCAAGCATGGAGACCCAAGTTAAATCTATCAGAACCCATGTAAAAAAAAAATCAGGGTGTGTATGACTTTAATTACAGTGCTGGAAGGGATTCCCAGGGCTCACTGGACAGGCCAGCTCGTCTGTCCAGACTGGTGAGTTAGTTCCAGGTTCAGCGAAACATCCTGCTTTAAAAAGAAAGGGAAGAGCTATTGAGGAAGACACTACATGCTGACCTTTGGCCTCTACATGTAAACTATATGCTCATAGAGGAACACAACTTCTTGGATACAACTCATGACTTTACTAAATAGAGATCTCTTGGAGGTGATACCCAGAAATCGATTCTAAGGAGCACCTCAAATTTTATGATTGTGTTGATTTGGAAACCAGTGGAAGGCGGGAGATTGTTCTCCATCCCATCATTTATTTTCCTTCCATGGCTAAACCGTGCCATGAACAGATTAGAATTGGTTGTCCATCGTGCAATGGTCATTTACGAACTGGCTGGAGAAACAAGGATGAATACAACCCATGGTCTGTGGGGGTTCACAGGCAGGCTGAAACGACTTTAACTTTGTGTTGGGTTTTAAAGGATTCACAAGCCGTGTTCCAGACTTCATGGGAAGATTTGTGCATGCAGGTTTTTCTAGCTTTCATCAGATTCTCTTAGGGGTCAGTGACCCATAAAAGGTTAAGAAGCGAGGTCTCAGGCGTGCACAGCTGTTAGAGGAAATGTGTTTCTGTTGCCACTTAGCATGCTTTTTGACCTTCTGAGAGCCTGTAGCGGTTTGAGGCTCTCATCTGTTTTCTGACCCACTTAACATATTTTTAAAAGAAGGAAAAACAGTTTAACACTGGGTTACGGTCTGAATAAAACACCTGTTTGGAGAATTGCATCAGATATAATGTTAAAGAGCTGCCTGTAGTGAAACAGCCCAGTGGTCAGTCTGATGCGTAAGCAGGGCGGCACAGGCAAGGTTCACTCCAGCTTTCTTACAGTATATAATTAGCCAAATTGTGGATAATAGTTTTCTCTCCATGGATATACATAAAGACTAATTGTCTTATTTTTGTTGCATTCCAGCCCCAGCATGTCTGTTGAATTACTTAATTCCAAAATAACTTTGCCAGCTGTACTGCTGCTATGTTCTTCCTTATCTCCTAAAATCCTCAAATAACACCATTCATCACAAGACAGAATTGAGTATTGGGGAAGTCCGTCTTTAACCGTTACCAAGAATTCACTTAGTAATGCTAGAGCCTGGTATATATATTATTGTTGATTTTGTGTGCATGTATGTGCTTCTGCAGGCATGTGGAGGTCAGAGGACCATGTTTGCAGGTTGGTTCTCTCCTCCTACCGTGTGCACTTGAGTTTCATTTAAAGCCCTCTTCCCCACTCTGTGATGGTACCACTTGCATTCAGGGGGAGGGAGAGTATTATAGATATGCTTGGTGGTATTTGAGATTCTAAACCTAGTAGGATTGACACTAAAGAATGTCACAGTAAGTTTGGAAGATGTGAAAGCATATAAATGTGTAGGTTTTTAAAAATTTATTTGTATTTATTTTATTTATTTGGAGTCAGGGTTTCTCTGTGTAGCCCTGATTGTCCTGGAACTCTCTCTGTAGACCAGTGTGGCCTAGAACTGACAGAGATCTGCCTGCGTCTGCCTCCTGATTGCTGGGATTAAAGGGGGGTGCATCACCACTGACTGGCTGATTTTTAAGTGTTATTAATAGGTACAATTCTTCATCTTTTGAAACATAGTAACTTGGAGCTGGTTGGGAATTGGAAGTTTACATTATTACTGAGACCTTGCCATATCTGTTTAGAGGTTCGAATGTCTGATCTGCTTATTTTGAAGTTTAAAAAAAAAAATCTATGGATTTTAGTTTGTAACCCATATTTTAAATTTATAACATATTTTTTAAAATCTATGGATTTTAGTCTAGTCCATTTATTTTTATTTTTTTCTAGTCTGAGTTTCCATTATCATATTAAAACCAAAACCCAGAAAACTTAACATCAGGGAGCTATTTTTTCTTCTTCTTTTAAAAGAAGGAGATATCGCAGATTTCTTCATAGATTACGCATCTGCTAATTAAATAGATGTCAGCTTTAATCTGTCCCAGTCCAAAACTGTTTTATCAATTGTATTAATGTTCGGGAGTATTGGATGCCTTTAATGAGACACTAGGCCTTCACGGGATCTGGCCTGTTAAACATGCTCTTTGGTAGCTCCCAAGGCTGTTTGCTCCCGGCAGTTGGATAGTAGGTAAATAGTAAAGAGTAGGTTAGACTTGGGGTAGGCAACTGGAACCTTAGTTGCTTACCCTTTTTGTTTCTTTCACTGGGACTTCTTGAGTTTTGCAGCCATGTTTTGTGTGTGTGTGTGTGTGTGTGTGTGTGTGTGTGTGCATATTCAGTAGTGTAGTTTTCTGTAAGTTGTCAATGGAGATTCCACCCTGTGGGGCAGCTTTTCATGACACACCCATTCTGTGGTGGCACTCAACAGATGCACTGCTAGTTTTTCTATCAGGAGTCACTTATGGCATACTTCTGTGGTGTGGCTCTCAAAAGTTGTCCAGGAGGCTTCTCACTACTGAAAATACCTTTCTTTCAGTTGTAGATAACCTCAGTAAATGCAGTGGCTCACCAAGCTGGATTGTCAGTGCCTTTGTTTAAAATGATCCATACTGGTAATTTCAGATTATTTACAGAATTGATTTAAGAAAGTGATGAGACCCAACTTGGCTCTTCTATGCCTGTTGAGGACACAGTTTATTGCAGTAAAAAGAGCATAGTTTTCCAGTAGTGCTGTCTCAGGGTCTAGACTTTCAATTCCAATCAAACCCACTGATCATACTCCTGGGTTACTGTTATCTGGGCAAATAACACCACTGATAGTGAGTGACCTCTGGTTACTCTGCATCCTGAAGAGAGAGTGCTTACGTGGGTTTTCAGGGGAGAGGGTTTTGAGTGATGTCTATACAGTTCAAAGTTCAGAGCTGCTTCTTGTAAATTTATCTTTATCTTTTTAACTACTCAGTTGTGGGTGTTGTTTAGTTCACAATCACCACATGTTTTGTTATTCTGGTTGTTTTTGTCACCATGACTCAAACCTCAACATACCTGGGAAGAGGGAATCTTAATGGAGAAAATGCCTCTCTAAGATTGGCCTGTAGGCAAGTCTGTGGGGGGTATTGCCTTGATTAGTGATTGATGTGGGAGGGTACAGACAGACCATTTGGACAGGGCAGGTAGTCTTGGGTTGTATAAGAAAACAGGCTGAGCAATCCAGGAGGAACAGCAGAGCTCCATGATTTTTGCCTCAGTTTCCACCTGCATTTTCCTGCCTTGAATTCCTGTCCTGACTTCCTCTTGTGATAGACTGTAATATGGAAATGTAAGCAAAATGAATGCTTTTCTCCTTAAGTTGCTTTAGGCTATGGTATTTATTGCAGCAAGAGAGACTCCAAGACACTTGTGTTGGAAAGGGATACCCTTGTATAGTCTTCCAGGTCTCCTTTGATTGACCTCTCAGAGTTCAGGTGAATTACTGGCAGTACCTTGCCATTTTCCGTGGAGTTTGCCCATGTGTCTGCAGCTCCAAATGGGAACTCAGCTCAGTTATTTGGAACATACAGATTTTTGTTTGAAGTCGCTTAAGTGATACCCATAGTGATATTTTCGTGTTTTATATACTTGGGCCTTTGCAAATCTTTTTACTTAAAAATAAAACCTTTGGGCTGACAAAATGGCTCATTGCTAGGCACGGCCACCTGAGTTCGATTCCCAGAATCCATATAAGACAATTCCCTCAAGTGGTCCTTTGACCTTTATACAAGTGTGGCACAGTGCCACCTCAAATACGCACTAAAAAGAGAAGTTGAAAAATAAGCAAAACCTTAAATAACTTGTTCATCTTAAGAGTCTGAAAAAGGTGTTTTGAGATAGTTGGAAATACGTGTGAGACTAATGACAAACTCTCCAGTTAAACAGAATTACACTAGATTAATCATGTCTCATTATAGTAAATATTTTATAAGAAGATTTTGGAGGTAGAAATAGGGGGTGGAGATGTTGTATATGTTGGGGTCCTTGGTACTGGAATGAAAATTTAATCCTCTAGCCCTCTATCTAGTACCAGAGGACATTGTGGATTAATGTTCCTGGTTTTAACTCAGTGTCTTGTCTAAGACACTTGGTACTGATTCGTTCATCGCTGAAGTCTTGAGGATTAGGAGGAGAGAGAGAATGGAAATGTATCATGTTCTCTGCCAGAGGAGGTACTTAAACCAGAAGGAGGAGGGGATGTTAACAAATCAGGCCTTGGCAGGGAAATCTGTCGTGAATCAGCAATGACTTGGAAAGTCTCTGTCGCTGTATTTTTACAAAATGAAACATTTGCTGCCGCTGCCGAGGCTTCTTCTTGCTTACTTTTCGGATCAGCTTCAGGTTGCGCTATAAAAGGAATGACCCCCTCCCCATTTTGACAACATTAGGTAATTAATTTACAAGTAGCTTAATTAGACTCTAGCCCATACAGTGTGTGCAGGGCCTTTTGAAGAGCCTTTGTTTTGATGCTAATTGAACTGGTTGTAGTAGCGGAGACAGCCAAAGCATTGACATTCATCTTTGGCAGGACAGAGGGCTCTCCCTTGGTATGGATGACCCGGTTTTCTTTTCCTTATACCGAGCATAGCATTTAAAATGCCTTGTGCTGTTTTAAACTGTGTAATATGAGAACTTCGAAAAGTGACAGAAGTCACATATGTCAGGTTGTCAGGCTTGGTGACTTAAAGTGCCTTTAGCGTCTATACCACAAATTCATAGATATTAAATTATATGGCTAGGGTTTTGCTTTTTTTTTTTTTTTTTCTTTTTAAATTTTGATGTATACTGCCAGATGAATCACTTTTTCACTTTCTGTAGCTGCATAAGAGAGCTTTAGGTATATCCCCATCCCCACCCCCACCCCCACCCCCACCCCAGCCCTTTTCTTTTGAGACAGGGTCTTGCCCAGACTGACCTTGAATTCACTGTGTGGATGGGCATGACCTTGAACTCCTGATGTTCCCACTATTTCTTCCCAAGGATAGAGATTCCTGGTATGGACCACCATGGCCCCTTTTGCCTCTGACTGCTGGAGATGGATCATGCTTGGGTTGAGTTAGATCCCCAGCCCAAGTAACTTCTGTTTAAAGAGAAAAGTGCCTTTGTTTTTGTTTGTTTGTTTGTTTGTTTTTTCAGAAATGTAGCTTCTCAAACGAATATGGATCAACCTAAAGAAATAGACTGAAATGAAAGCAAGAAGTGTATATTTTTGCCTCTTGTATGAATAAAGGAATGTTTGGGCTTTCTTCAGGTAATAAAATCGGTACCTATAGGCACAAAGTGAACTGACATTTTCATCAAGGGTAGCCTGAGGAAGGCTGGCACACACTTGTCTAAGCTGCTTTTAGAGTCTCCACTTTGTTCTATAATTCTCTTTACCTGCTAAAACACTTGTCTAGAAGTCTGAAATGCAGCTGTTTTATCTCTTCTGTCTGCCGTGTCGGAATGTTCATGTATATTCAGACTAAAAGCAAGTTCTCGTGGTTGACTGAAGGAACGGATTGCACAGGCGTGCTTGCTCCAGAATGAGATAGAGAGAAGGTCTCCCAGGTCAAGTAGGATCCACCCACCAATATCCTTCTTAGAGCTAAGGAAATTGAAGTTTAGAAAGATGAAGTGACATCTTTCTCTAGAGCAAATTAATTAGTCTCAGCATATGTTGAACTTCTCCTTATCGATGTGTTTTGTTTGGGCGATTCTTGTAGAAAGAAGAGAGTGTGTTTTCTTTCCAAGTACACTTGAAAGCACAAAAGAGCCTCTCTTTCATAAGCAGCAGTTTCCTGATGTCTCTTTTTCCCTTTTATGTTTGTATTGAAAATAGCCTCAGCTTTTGTTACAATTCAGCAAGCTCACCTTTCTTTTATTCTTTCTCTTTCTACAGTATTTTTACCTATCTAGTTTGTTTTCTGTCAGTGGAGGTTTGGGTTTGCCCAGGTAGCATTGCCATATGCATGTGTGAATATGTTGAATTGACTTCTAATCTGAAGATTTAAATCAAGGGGTCCCCAGCCCAGGAAGCAGGGATTGAGCGGAGGCAGGCAACACAGAGGCCCCCGGGAAGGCCCAGGTGCCGAGGTCTCCTGATTGAGAGTAGGGTGCAGATTTCCTCCAGAGGCTCGTTTCTGGGTACAGTTTCTGTTTGGGACGGTTCCGTTTGCCAGTACTGCATTAAGTTAGCAGTGAAAATATGTTTGGGGTAAACACGGAGGAAGGGGGTGTTAATGTGTAGTTTTAACAGTTCTGTGTTTTAATTTTTCATGTGATTTTTAGCCTTTTCCCCTTTCTTACTGAATTATTGAAGGGTTTTATTGAAGTGTAAGTTCTGGAGTGTAGACACCATGGTAGTTAGAAAAACATGGGGTACTGTACTTGTAGGTTCCATAATATTTCATACTCCTGCTCTTTACTGTATGTGAAATGATAGGGAAGTGTCATAAAATATGCCTAGAGAGCACTTACCTATTTTATGCCCTGTAACATTCAGTGCTTGATACAAGTCTAGCAGATCTGCAATCCAGACAGCAACAAAAGTGGTTTTGTCCCAGGAGAAAGGACTTAGGCTCATCCATGGAAAGTTCCCTGTTGGCAGCGTGTGTTCAACAAAATCACAGAATATGAAACTTTCCAGCTGTTCATAGGACCTCCACCAATCTTTTCTTTTACACATGGGAAAGAACTAGTCACTGGTCCAGGATCATTGAGCAGGGTAGGGATTGAACTTTGGGTAGAACCTAGGATTTAACACTTGCTGGAATATGCCTTTTCATTCTGGACTCTTAGTTGGAGACTTAGACTTCGGTCTGATCCCCCTATAAAACGGTGTGCCGTGTGATGTTTGACTGGCTGGAAACCTGTGGATATGCCATGTGGCGGCACCTCAAGCCTTCCTTTGGCTCACTTTTCCTTGTGAGTTCTGCGGTGCTTCTCTCGTTGCAGCGAGGTTGTGCATGGAGAGAAAGCTGTCTTGTGACAGTGTTTAGAGAGAATTGCTTTTGATAACAGAACTCCTCTCATCACTAAGTCAGGTAGAGACATGAGACAACCTGAAGAGGCCTGGGTGAGTTGCTTGTGATTTTTGAACCATGTAGATATGGTTCCTAATCAATTTCTGGGTTTACGGTGTTATCTTGGTCCAAAGCTTGACTTCTTCAGGACTCACTTTCTTCTTAGGAGCTTCAGAGGGTTACTAAATGAATGATTCCTAAGGTACTTACCTTCCAGGTCCTGGATTGTTTATATAAAAGTTTTTCCATGTCATCGAATAACGGAGCATGGAGTTTTACTACTGTTTTGATTGGTATGTGTGGGAATTTGGAAAATGCCTCCTGACTCCTGTGAGCAAACTGCTAAGCGGTTTATTTACAGATCTCCACCAGGTGCTAAAGGTCTGTAAAAGAAACAGTGTTCAGAGTCTCAGGGAGACCAGAAAGACTTCTTTATCTTCCCAGCAGAAGGTGGGGCATTCTTCCCTTCCAAGGGATAAAGCACTCTGAGTGAAGGGGCTCTGTCTGTCTGTCTGTCTGTCCGTCACTCTCTCTCAGTGTTGGTTGTTAGAATGTAAGAGTGAATCTCCTTGTCAGCCTTGCTTAATAGTTACAGATGTACCACTGAAATTTCTTATTTTTGTCCATTGTTAAAAATGCCATGAACATGAATAAATTTCTCAGAAAGTAAGCATTCTTCACCTTCCATAGAAGAACGGAATGAAACGTTTGGTGGGGAAAGCAAGGTCACTATGTTATTCCCTTCTGGGGAATTTACTTTGAAATTCTCATGATTCAAGATGTCTGTTCAAATAATATGTTTTAACCCACATTTCCTAAACTTTTCCTGACCTCAGACTACTATCCGTTTCACTCTTTCATGGAATAGTTGTTCATATTGCTCAGACTTTGACTTAAGAAATAATGGCCAGTAGAAAGAGTAGTAATACGGACTGCACAAAAGTACCAACATTAACCAACACGTAATTATATTTATCATTGAGGTAGCATTGTTTCCTATTAACTCTGTATGAAATTGTGGTGGACTTTTTTTCTCCCTAAAAATGACAGTTGGTTATTCTACATTTGAAAGGATGACCTGGCTGCTTTATTATTTTAGGGTATAATGGTATATATCTAATAGTATATGGTGGGTATATATACATATACATGTATAAACACATATACATATATACACATATATGTATACACACATGCATGCACGTGTGTGTGTATATATACGTGTATGTATATGGGTGTGTGTGTGTGTGATGTTTTTAGTGCTGCTCTGTTAATAATGCAAGGAAAGAGTGAAAAGGGTGTTGGAGTCCAGAAGCTGGCTGTCCAGTGCAGGAGACAGACATGTAAGTAGATTATAGCAATGAAGTTCTCAGATATGTAAAGAGCCAAAAGAGGACAAAGGAAGAACCATTATCTGTGTAGACCAGGCTGGCTTTACAGTCATAGATCTACCTGCCTCTGCCTTCCAAGTGCTAGGAGTGAAGGTATGTGCAGTCACACCCGGCCTTGTTCCCAGTTCAGGGTTTTGCTGTTTATATGATGAGCTATCACATTAGATCCTCCAAACAAAATTGTATGCATATACCAGGAGTCACCTAGTTAGCTTAATTGTTAACTTGACACAGTCCCCTGAGAAGGGAGTCTCAATTGAGAGATTTTCCAGATCATTCTTGCCTGTGAGCATGTCTGTGGGTTTTTCTTTTCTTTTCTTTTCTCTTCTTTTCTTTTCTTTTCTTTTCTTTTCTTTTCTTTTCTTTTCTTTTCTTTTCTTTAATTGCTTATTGGTATTGGGAGGGCCCAATACCTAAGTATGTGGTCCTAGAATGAGTCTGAGCAAGCTAGCAGGTAGCATGCCTCTATGGTTTCATGGGCTGTGAATGAGTTTCTCTGGTCAAAGTTTAATACTGTGTGGAATTCCAGGCAGCTCTGTCTTCAGGTCTCTGCCTTGATTTCCTACCCTGATTTCCCTCTGTGAACTGTAACAAGGAAGTAAGGGATGAAATAAAGTCTTTACTTCCCTAAGTTGCTTTTGGTCGATATTTGTCAAAGCCACAGAATGAAAGGAGACTATGAAGTGATAACACTGTTCTTATTCCCAGCATACAACCTTCATCTCTGTGTTCTGCTTGAGGGCAGGGTGGGTGTCCTCGCTATGTCCGTGGACCCTGTACCTCAGGTGTAGTTTGATTGCCTGGTTGAGCATGGGAACAAGGCATTGGAGCTTTGAAAGGTCTCTTTAGTAGGCAAATTCAGTAAATAAAATCACATTTTATGGAAAATATAGATAGGGAAGGAGGACGTATTGATATTTTTTTTTCTCTTCATTGCTTAATCGTGGTTTACATTTCAAGATTTCAATGACAAGGGCTGGAGGAATAGCTCACTGGTACCATGCTTGTCTATGGGCACAGGGCTCTCTCTGGGTTCCATCCTCAGCCCTGAAAAAAAAAATCAGTTGTTTTTTGGAAGGAAGTAAAAAATTCTATATCATGAGCTACATATTCATTTGTGTGAAACGCTGTATAACATATGCATTAGCTTTTATAGCTCCCCTTCCTCATATCTAACAATTCATTTGGAATACCGTAAGAACAGGGTAGTTCCCATTGACTTCTTGTGTCTGAGTTCATAGTTAGGTACTGATGACATTTTCTTTGATATATTTGTATCTATTTGCTACATGGGCAGAACTGGTCTCTGGATGTTGTAGGCAGTAACTAAACTGGAAAATAGTCTGACTTAGCATTATAATTAACTTCCATGGTGACCTTGGGCAACCACTTAACCGTCCAATAACCAAGGAGGTTGGGCTGGAATTACTGAAGTCCCTTGGAAGGTAAATGTTCCTCCATTCTATAAGGAGCATTCCCTTCAAGAGAGAGTTTAAAAGTGGTATTTTCCTAGGTTAAATGGCATTGTTCACTAAGATGTTCTGCCCTCACCCCCAACCCTGTTTGGAGCAAAAAGTCTTGCTTATTATGGAGTAAAAACAACTCAGAAGGTTGCAGTTTGGCTATTTTTTTTCATGCTTAAAGGAAGCAAAAAAAAAAAAAATTAAAAGGCAACAAAGCAAGCTTGCCTCTACCTGTGAACTGAGTAGAGCCATTCCCATTTATTTGTATACTGTGTAAAATTAGATTAAGTTAGCTGAAGAGGAAGTATTTGGTTTGGCTTACCATCCTGGATCTAGAGAAAGTTGTTTTGGTGGACACATTTTCATTAAAAGATTAAATAAGGTTGCTTCGAAGTTCAGATAGAGCATATTGCTTCTCTACAAGTCTTGTTCCTGGCACCCATGTTGGGTGTCATAGCCTCCTGTAACTCCAGCTTCAGGGAACCTGATGCCCCCTTCTGGCCTCCTGAGTACTTGCACACAATTGCACGTACTTCTCCTTTAGACACATGCACACATATAAATAAGAATAAATAAATGAAAATAAGTTGCCTTGGCTGGAAAAGCCATCTTTATTCCCCCTCCCTCACCCCCACTGGTTAGAAGCAAGTTACAGGCCTTTCCTACTCTCACACTAGGGTCTGGACCCTGGGGGACGAGAATATCATGCCGTACTCACGAACACAGCCATCTTTCTGTATACGAACAAACATCTTTCTTTAGAGAGTCCAAATCAACACTGGCTTTCTGAGATCTCTTCCTGCACACTTCAAGCCTTTCATCCCTCAGGTGTTTTGCCACTGGGTTTTATGGATTCATCAGACCACTGGTGAAGGTGTGTGTGTGGACTGTTTACTCTTCTGTAGCTGCAGTTGTTCACTGTTTATTGAGGGATTTCAGTAGTTGTTCCAATAGGAGCAACGAGCTACTTCAGAGACCCCTGCTATGGCTTGAAACATGAGTCTCCTCTATACCCCCCCATGCACATATTGAAGCTCTAATCCACAATGTGATGGTATTTGGATGGCACCTATGGGAGACAATTAGGGTTAGATGGGATCATGGAGTGCAGAAGCCTCATAATGAGATTAGTGTCTTTAAACAAGATGCTGGAGAGCTTTCTTTCTCATATTCTCTAAGTCCTACGTGAGGACTCAGCCAGAGGGTGACCATTTATAGTTTAGGAAGAGTGCTCCCATCAAAACCGTCAGGTTTAGAAATGGACCACTTGGATTTCCCAACCTTCAAAACTATGAAGAACTTAAATTCTGTGGTTTAAGCCAACTAGTTGGTGGTATTTTGGTTAGGCTAAGGCAGTCCTTCTCTGCAGCAATTATTTTCTGTGGTGTATAGCACGAAATGGCAGCTGTGTGTTTCACTGCAATCACTCTTCCCCCACCCTTTCTTTCTTTTTATAGTGTTGAACTCAGAGCCTCACCTACATTTAGCAGTCACTCAACCACTCAGTTGTACTCTAGCTCCATCATTCTCCCTTTTAACTGAGCTTTAGCTACAACTAGTAGTAGGGGTGTGTGTGTGGGGGGGGTGAGAGAAGGGAGAGGGGGTGAGGGAGGAGAGAGGTTCGAGAGAAAACAAATGACTATTAAAAACACATTACTGACTTCAATGGGAAAAATGTGTATTTGTTTCTGTGGCAAGGAGGGGATATGTGCACATGAGGGGATATGTGCACATGATATGTGCACATGAGGGGATATGTGCACATGAGGGAATATGTGCACATGAGTTTTGATACCCGTGGAAGCCAGATGAGGGCGTTGGAGGCTCTAGAACTGGACTTACAGGAAGTTTTAAGCGAGTTGCCTGACACAGGTGCTGGAAATGGGACACTTGTCCTCAACAGGAGCGCTTAACTGCACAGCCATCTCTCCAGCCCTTACTGGCCTTTCATCTTAAACAGCTGGCCTTAACAAGCATGTGGAAGGCTAATAAAACGTTGCTGTTGAAGCCTTGGTGATGGGAGGATTATACACTGAATTCATTATTTCCTCTTAATTCTTACCTGTTTTTAACTACTAGACTTCATTGATTGGTTAACTCAGAATCAGTTGGTGGGCACAGTGATTTTTCTCCTTGGGATTTTTCTACCCAACTTTGTTGGACTCTTCACTAGCTTCTCTAATGATAAAACTGGGACGTGAATGATAATTTAAAAAGAATAGTGTAATTAAAGCTCCTAACTCATTGAGTGGTTCCTTGTCAGCTATAGACTCGCTGAGACTGACTCTCAGCCACACCCACCTCAGCAGGGGCATGGTGTGTGTTCCTGAGGCTGAGAGTGGTGAAAAGGAACAACAAGAACAACAGAGACCTTAGCCTTTCTTTCCCACCTGAAAGCACTCCTTGAATTCTTGAACAGGGTTTCAAAAAAATCTGCTTTTAAAGATACATGTAATTTACTTTTAAAAACTGTAATCAGAATTTTTGAGAAATGTGGGCCTTCGGATTTAGTTGCTGTGGTAAATGCATATCACCCAGGGGCGGACGCACAAACCCAATATTGACAGGGGGAGGGGCGCTCACATTTGGGAATACATCGCTTTCATTTCACAGGGTTCCCTGCCTAGAAAATACACACACACACACACACACACACACACACACACACACGTTTATCTTCAAGTGGAAGAGAGGAAACAGGGGTCATAAGTTTTAACTTTTATATGAAGTCATCGTTTTAGTAACTACATTGGAAACAAACATTCCACATGTTTAGAACTGTGAAACCCACTGCCCTGGCTGCACATAGCCACGTGCCGTTTTAATACTAAGATGCCCACGGAGATAGATGCCTTAGCTGTCCCAGAAGTCCCAGAGTGACACCTCCTCTCTCTGCCTTGGAAACTTGGTTCTTGAGGGAAAGGTGGATTATGTGGGGCTGGGAGTTGCAGGGGCTGGGGGAGGGGAGGAGCCGAAGAGAGGCTTCCAGCTGGTCCCTTGGGGGATTTAGAGCCTGTAAAAACACATTTAGGTTCCTGAATGGCAACAGATAAATAGCCATGGCCCTTAATTGAAAGGGAGGAGACCACAAGGAGCAGAGGTCAGAGCTTCCCCAGATGACTGGTGTCCTGGGGGGTGTCAGCTGAAAAGGTCTAAGGCTTTGCCTTCTTTCCTTCCTCCTCCCACTTTCCATGCTGGCGATCTAGCCGGGGTTGGTGGAGGGGCCATTAGCTAAGCAGTGTTGTTTGGATAGTTGATGAGGATGGCCCCTGGGTGGGCTGACATTTTAGGTTGGGGGAAGGGCCCTGAGTCTTTTCTTAACTGATATATTACAATCTGACTGTTACCTGCAGTTTGCCAATTACCCAATTATGACACAATTTTGTACATTTTTTTTTAAAAAGTAGGCTTGCTCCTATTCTTCCTTATACAAGGATTTTAGTCATTGTACATCTTGTGTCTTTAAATAATGTATTAGGAACATTTTCAAGTCTGTAAGTGCTTTTTTAATGAGAGTGTGAAGATTTTAATGGGACTAGATTGCTTTTCATGACATTTCAGAGTGACTTAATTGTAACAATGTTGGGAGGCTGTATTTTAAAGTTTGCTAAGTATGTCTGTGTGGATTATAGTCAGACACTTAAAAGGATGGATGGTTGGATAGTGGATTCAGATAGCTCTCGCCTTAGTGATTCCCTCTAAATATTAGCTCTTTGTAAATATGGGTCCAGCAAATTAGATGCAGGTGAGGGTTCTCTTGAACCTTTTAATTTTCAAACAGGAACAGAAGGTAATAATTGAGGATAATTTGCAGGGCAAATTCTTCAAAACTATAACCCAGGCACTTGGGAGGCAGAGGTAGGAGAATTGCCAGTTAGAGGCCAGTCAGAACTCCCTAGAGAGTGCAGACTGGCCAGACGGTGCAGCAAGACAGGTCTCAAAGAGCCCCACCACACACCCAGACAAAACAAAACAAACAACTTGTGCTCCCAAACCTCAGACCTAAGAGGCTTCCTTGGGCAGTGATGTTGCTTCTGGGGTGTTTATTTCCTCTGCTTCTGCAGAGCCAGGAGGCCAGGCCTCCTGTTCCGACTACATGACTACATGCAGAGCTTTTTTTGCTGCTTGCCTACAGCTGTCACCTGCATTCGTGTCAGGTTTTCTGGTGATTTTAGTGTTTCTCAAGTTTTTGTTGCAGTACTCATTACTAAATTATATTTGTGCTTTTTCTTGGTTCCTTTTTTTTTTTTTTTTTTTTTTAAGTCAGGACCTCGATCTCATGTATAACAGGCTGGGTGCAAAGCCTATGTTTCTAGAAACTGTTTCTTAAAATTTGACCCTAGTGGGACTAAGTGATACACACGTGTGGCGTCAGCACTTGGGATATGCAAGAGGGTTAGGAGTTCTAGGCCAGTTTGTACTACATAGTGAGAGTTCAGTACCAGCCCGAGATAAGTGATTCCCTTCTTTGAGACAACAGCAAAAATCAAAATTAGATCGGACAGTCAGAGCTTATATTTGTTTCCCCAAGGCCGCCCTTTTGAAGTGCCAAAAGCAGGTGGCTTAAAATAACAATAGAACAAGTCTCTCAGTTCTGGAGGTTTGAAGGCTGAAGTCCAGGTGATGTCAAGGTACCCTTTATGGGAGTCCCTCCTCGCTTCTTCCTAGCTTCTGGAAGTTCTCATTGTCCATTGGTGTGCTTTTACTAGAAGCTGCAAAGTTCCAGTCTCTGCCCTTGCTGTTCTTTGGATCTTCGTCCACATACCCACATTCTCAGAGACACATTCATGTTGTGTAGGGCCCACACTAATCTGCTGGGACTTACTTCTTCTGGTTACATCTTTAACAACACTGTTTAGAAAGAGGTCATAGTGTCCCAGATAGTTTCTGTCAACTTGACACAACCTAGAGTCACCTGGAAGAAGGAATCTCAGTTTCAGAATTGCCTAGGTCAGTTTGGCCTGTAGGCTTGTCTGTGAAAGAGTGTCTGGATTATTAGTTGCTGTCGGAGGACTCAGCCCGTTGGGAAAGGCATGTCCTCAGGACAGGTGGTCCTGGGCTACTTAAGAAAGCTAATAGAGCACAAACCTTTGGGTAATTCAGCAAGTGGTATTCCTGTTTGGTTTCTGCTTCAAGCTCATGCTTGACTTCCTGTCCCAACTTTCCTCAGTGATTCACATGTAAACCAGATACATCCTTTCTTCCACTAAGTTGCATTTGGTCAGAGTATAAGAAAAGAAACTAGAATAGTTAGGATATTTTTGGGTAAACTCAGTTCAGCCTGTAATCGGTATTGTGTTAACTTTTTCTGAGGTGACAGAACAAATGTCTGTCCCATCCCAGATAAGGCACCAATGACAGATCAGCTTATAATTTCACCAGAGTTTTATCTGACCAACCAGCGAGTTCCTGAGTTTATTTACAGAGCATAGCAAAGGGTTTACTTACAGGAGTATGAGTGACCCCAGTGCAGATCTGTCACCACAGAGTCCCACTGGATCATGGAGAGTGGTCTCATGGATGCTGTGTTATGGAGTCCTCTTTTCAGTAAGCCTTCCCACATGATACACAGTCTAGCATCTCCCCAAATCACTTGCAGACAGTGGAAGTTAGGGATGCATAATGGATTCCAGGTGAGGCTCTTTTGAAGCCCCCCACCCCCATTAGGGAGTGTCAGTAGCTCCATTATGATAACCATAGTCTTGGTTACCACTGTATTACTCTGTTCTAGTTGCCTTGTTCTAGTTTATTTCTGTGTCCAACCCACTCAAGACATTCCAAACCTTTCATCGAATGTCTTGGTGGCATGCAAATAGCTAAAGAGTAGGTAATTCTCCAACCCCCAGCTCAGCAAATGTGAGTGGGAAGGACTGACTGCTAGAAGAAGACTCGCTCATTTATTCCGACAGGAGTTCCAGCTTAAATGCTGATCCCACCTATGGATTTAACCATCTCGGAGAGATTAAAACCTTTTCCCAGTCACTGATTTAAATAGCACAAGTTCTTAATTAAAACGCACTATAAAAAAGTGATGAACAACCAAACTCAGTTGCTGCATAATTTATTTACACTTATGTAACGGCTTCCCTCAAGGAACTCAAGGCATTTTGAAACTTAAAATTATCTAGTGGATGTTAATCTCTCCAAAATTCCCAGGAGAAAGACACAAATACAAGGTGTAAAATCAACAATGAGTCCCCTATCGTTACGTAGACACGTCTTCCTCCCACAGAACTGACTGTAGCACTCTAAATCTCCATGGACCGCAGATCTAAAACTACTTTAGAAAATCCTACCAAGTGTAGGGAGTTGTTTTCTCAAGGAGCCCTCTTATAGAAACAGAGCTAACAAATGCTTCACATGCTGAGAAAGAAAAGTTAGCAAACCTTTCTTGTATTTTTTTTTGTAGTTAAAACAAAAATCCTACCCAATTTTCAACTAAAAAAATTTCAAAAGTTACTTTAAAAATGTACCTTGTTCAACATTTAATCAAATTAGAAAAATTTAAACTTAATTCTGATGTGCATTGTTCGTTATATCTCTCAGTCTTCATTAAACCAATCTGCTTTCAGCAATTCTCTGGACTTTCCTGGGTCTTGGAAATGTTTTAGTTTTTTTGGGTAGTTAGGGGAGTGAGAGGTATAGAGGTATATTAGTCTGTCTGTCTGTCTGTCTGTCTCTCTCTCTCTCTCTCTCTCTCTTTCTCTCTTTCTCCTTCTATAGCTCAGTGAGATGGGTTCCAGACCTACACAGCTTTGCATTCCAGTGGGTGATAACTCCAAAGGACTAGTTAGGAGTAGGCAGCACAGTTGCTCACACATAAGAGGTCCAGTCCAGCCGCGTCTTTGTTCTCTGCGTCCCTGTATCTTCTGGTTCTATCTTTTAGAGATTAAGAAAGGGTTAAAGTTTGTTACCTTTTAGACAGTTCTGAAACTCCTAACCTCTAAATTGCCAGGAGGCTCTTCAAAGTGCACTTTCTATCCCTGTCAAGGCTGCTGAATGAGAATCTTAGCTGTAGGATCCCTGACCACTACTAAGATCTCCCCTGAGAGACACTACCATGAAGGCATGGGCTGCCGTGGGAGGACTTTGTCACTATTCAGCACTACTTGATTTCCCACTGTGCTGGTTATTTATTTGTATGTCGACTTGACACAAAGCTGTAGTCATCTGAGAGGAGGGAACCTTAACTGAAAAAATGGACTGTAAACAGACAAGCCTGTAGGGCATTTTCTTAATTAGAGATTGATCAGGAGGGCCCAGCCCACTGTAGGTCATGCTGTCCCTAGACTGATGGTCCTAGGTTCCAAAAGAAAGCAGCAGGCTGACCTAGTCATAAGGAGCAAGCCAGTAAGCATCATCCCTCCATGGCCTCTGTATTAGCTCCTACTTCCAGGTTCCTTCTCTGCTTGAGTGCCTGCCCTGATTTCCTTCCATGATGGATCATTATAGAAGTATAAGCCACACAGATCCTTTACTCCCCAAGTTGCTTTCCGTCATGGTGTTTTATCATAGCAGTAGGAACCCTGAGGTAGCCACCTTCATTGACCACCAGGTCCAGCTAGTTATTTTAAAGAGCCTAGTGGAATGAAAAGAATGAGGCTCTTATTGTATATTATTAGGAACTTCTAGGTAGTGACAGTAGAACATTTAACTAGACGTGGGGCGTTGAGGGGTTGGCTTCAGTGTTGTATAGCACTGTCCTCTCATAACTAACATCGATCATTTTCATCAGACAAGCTTTGACTATTTGCAGGAGACTCTCACGATTGGGCCTGTTGATTGTATGGACTGTCACCTGATCACAATTACTCACCTGTGCTTGGGCCACTTGTATGTAATTCTGCTTTAATTCTGGCTTTCTAGATAGGAGATGCTCAGCATATATGGACTGGAAAGTTTACTGGACAGGAGACTCCATCTGTGTGGCTATGAGGAAGTCATCGTCCATTCTGTAGCGACACCCTGGTTACATGACTGCTTTGGGGTCACTCACACTCTGAGAATAACGTCATCCCTACCCTGTAAGCAGGTCCAATAAATTGGTTCCCATTGTTTGATTTGTTTGGTATTTTGTTGTTGGGACCTTTATGGAGAGAGTAGGTATTTGCGTCTCAGCAAAAAAGAGGTCACTTCTTCTCACCTGGGCTTTCAGTCTTTCTGTATAGTGTGTTAGGTTGCCATGGCAAGACTTCATGCATCAAGGGACCCAGGTCTTCTCTGCCTCGTCTCTGTTTCCCCCTCATAAGTCATCCCCTCAGAGGTCACCTTGCTCAGTGGTTAGTATCTTCAACCAGTTAGCCCTGGCTTGTTTGAACTGGTATTTTTCTGGATAGTTCTTAAAAGCTATATGTCTTCCACAGCAGGAGCTGTGGTCCTGTAAACTAAGAGTTAGTCTTTTCTTGTTGCATGTAAAAGGTTTGGTTCCAGTGTACTTTTGCCGTGAGGTAAGTGGAGCTAGCTGTGAGTTGGGCACAGCAAGGTCTGTGAAACCTCTTTATCTCAGGATGGATGCACAGCTAAATGTTAGGAAAAAAGAAACCCGACTGGCTACTTCAGATATCTAGTGACGGAATGACTGCCGTTCTTAGGCTTGAGTAAGTAAATGTTTGTAGATGGATGATTCTTCTGTCCTTAACCTGGTGGTGTTGAGAGTGACATATGTAGGTGCCTTACTCTGAACTAAAGTGGACAGGATCTCTAAAATACTGGTGCGGAATTGAAATGTGTCGGTCAGGCACGTATTTAAAGGTTTTTAAATGGATGAAATAGATTGTACTAACCAATGTAGCAAAAATTTTAAAAAGCAACTCAACGGCAGCATGCTTCAGTGTCTAAATAATAAACGCTTGCCAAGGGTGCACAATGCCGAGTTCCTCCTCCACATTACCTAAATAAATAAATAAAAACTAAAAATAAATAAAATTTAAAAAGTAGTATGGGATCCACTTCTCTCCCTAACTCTTTTATTAGGCAGTAAAGGTCCAGAGTATGCCAGCCAAATTATTTCTTTTTTTTTTTTTTCTTTTCCTTTTGAAGTTGCTTTAGAGCATGTTAGCATGGTGATTGGTGGGATGGTACAACATGGGAAATAGTGGGCATAGGGTCGGAGCTGGTTTCCTCCATTCAGTCTAACTGGCTTTAAGGGGTCAGGTGAGTTCAGATTCCTCCCTCAGAGAGGTGCTGTGGAAACCTGCTTCTGTGCTGAGCATCTGACTGCCAGTCAAGGAGAATTCCTCTTGTTGAGTCAGCCTTGGCTTTGACCCTGTTTGTGTGGAGAGAGAGCTTGCTGCTGACTTAGATCCTTGTTCTTCCTAGAGTCAGTTTAGAAAGGAGGTGTGGGTTTTGAGGGAGATGATTAATCAATATGTGAGATATTCCTCGTGACATTTAATTACAATTTAAGTATCAAGTGCAGTCATTTATTAGCCTAGTAGATCACAGAAACTAGCAGGGTAAGGCAGCCTTTCCTTCTCCTCCCACATTAATAGCCAGATCTGAACTAATTTGTAGATAAAGGCTGGTATATATCTGCCTTTCCTTCATTTTTTAGACCACTGCTCGGAGTCCCCTGACAGAATGCAAGGAGACAGCCTTGATTAGATTAGGCCAGATTACATTAAAGTGAATGGTTAAAGCCTTTGGAGTCTCTGGTTTGTAGGAGACACCATAATGGCCTTCCTAGAATCCCCAAATCCTATTAGGTGAGTTAATCTTATAGAAGATCTTAGGTCTCTATAAAGAGCCTTGCCCTCCAGGTGGTCTCTGGCTACCAAGGTAAGCTGATAGACCCAACTTTCTTGGTTGGTTTTGTTGGCTTGAAGTGAAAAAAAGATACCAGTACTTAAAGAAGACAATTACGCACAGGGAAATACTCTTCAGACTACTTGGGCTTGATGGCTGCTGGTGGCTGTGATGGGATTTTTTTTTTATCACCTCTTCATATTTTTAAATCACTAATCAACCAACCAGTCAATCAGTTACAATGTGTCATGTGTCCTTGGTTGGTCTTGAACTTATTATGTAGGCAAGGATGACCTTGAACTGTTGATTCTCTTGTGTCTGTCTCCCTAGTCCTGGGATTTGGGGTTTTCATCATCAGGCCTGGTTATGCAGTGCTGGGAGTGGATCGCTGGGCTTTGTGCATGCTAGGCACATGTTCGGCCAAATGCTCTACAGCCTGAGCTTTCCAGTCTCTCCTTATCAGTCTCAGGGTTTGTAGAAAAGAGAGCGAGGGGAGAGACATGTGGTAGTTGTACAATTGGCTGTTTTGTGTTTATGGCAGATGCAGACGGATAGTTGGGAGCTCTGGTTTTAAGTTTTGTGCAATCATCCCTTATAGCTTCTGTCCATTTTACAGATTGTCATGAAGAACCATGGATTGGATCTGGAGTATGACTGAGATACTTTGCTAGGTGCTGTGAATAAAGAATGTTGGCACGCTGGAGTAGGAACATCATTGGTTGTGGCTTTCTGAGCATGTGTGTGGACTTACTGTGGAGGCTGGCTGGCTCTTGATTATTTATACATGTGCAGGGATCAATTCTTTTTTTCTGAGGCAACACACTTTTTGTCACAGCTTCCCCCCACCCCCCAATTTTACATTTATGGATGACTAAGATTTTGCCAAGACATTTTAGTTAATATTCAGTTTTTATTATAGGTTTGTCTTTTAGCAAAAGGAAAATAAAACCCAAGAAATCAGACTAGGCCACTTTGAAGTGTGCTTACTGCATCTACATTAAAGACTTAAGAGTTGTGAAAAATAACGGTAAATTTGATAATTGGTCATTGTGGGAGGAAAATTTTGTTAGGTAGAGATACGATGAAGTGACTCTTTGGTGCTGGCTTGTCTTTCCGAGATGAAAGGGATTCCTTTCAGGGCATCCTTAAAAATTATGTTCCTTAGTGCCTTAACTAGGAGTGAGTGTCCACCACTGTCCTGTGAGTCACATGCTTGCCAGGGAAGAAAGGGAGCCATACCTGGAACAGCTGGTTACTCTGAGGGCTTCTGCATCCAGGAGACCAGAATGGATGATGGAGGTGACATTTTACTAGATTTAAGACACTTTGACCTTGGGACTTTCAGTGTCTGGTAGAGTGGAGGCCTTGAGCACACAGGCAGCTTCCTGGCATTTGGTTTATGCACACTTGGATTGCATATCTGGATCTGCCTATTATTTTTCTTAGGCTAAGGAGGGACAATTGCTGTCTCCCCTTCCTCCGTGAGTATCTTTGACTGAATCTCATGTAGGCTTTGCTGGCCTTGAATTTGCTATGAAGCTGAGGATGACCTTGAATGAGTCTTCTGGAATGCTGGGATTACAGTTCTACCCACCATGGTCTGGTTTATGTAATTAATACAGGGCTTTGTGCATGCTAAGCAAACACTTTACCAACTGAAAGACATCCCCAGTCCTAAACCCAGTTCTTTTTTTTTTTTTTTTAAAAGATTTATTTATTTATTTATTTATTTATTTATTTATTATATGTAAGTATACTGTAGCTGTCTTCAGACACTCCAGAAGAGGGAGTCAGATCTCGTTACGGATGGTTGTGGATGGTTGTGAGCCACCATGTGGTTGCTGGGATTCGAACTCCGGACCTTTGGAAGAGCAGTTGGGTGCTCTTACCCACTGAGCCATCTCACCAGCCCCTAAACTCAGTTCTTTGCTAAAGAAAATCACATTTGTTTTTTTTATTGTGTGTGGAGGTGTACACACACACACACACACACACACACACCCCAGAGTGTGTATGTGGACATAGAGGACAACTTGCAGGAGTCAGAGCTCTCCTTCCACTACATGAGCCTGGGAATCAAAGTTAGGTCCTCAGGCTTGGCAGCAGGTGCCTTAATCTGATGAGTCATTTCCCTGGACCCAAACTCAGTTCTTTATTTAGCCTTTGTATTAGGGCAGCCCTGGACCTGTCCTGTCTCCAAAGATGAAAGAGCATTTCTGGTATGGGCCAGACTGGGAGCATGAACAGTTATGATTGATTAATAATGGCTTTAATTTGCTTTGAGGAAGAAAAGTGTAACTAGCCCACTGGATGAAGAGAGATAGTATCTCTAGCACTCCTCTGTATCAAGTATTTGGTGTTCTGTGCCTGCATAGCACTTGTCTTTTCAAGAGCTGGGGTCATTGACAGCACGCTTCTTGAGTTTCAGAACATAGTGGAGTGCATGTTTGAAGTCAGAAATGTAATTTTCCCTAAGTATAGTAAGATTCACCGTAGTTCTCCGTACATGCATGCACATGCTCACGCAATTGTGGGCTTTTATTCTGGCTCGGCTCCTTGAGGAGCTGAGGCCCTCCCTTTTGCTTCCATTGATTCTTGATTGCACACTTTTCAGAGTTACCTTTGTTAGGCAGCAGCTGTGGGAAGAATGTGTGCTTATTTTGTATCTGTGACCTTTACTCCTGCAGTCCCTCTGACCTGAGACTCACCCTGCCTGCCACCTCCTCTTCCTCAGCCCCAGCTTTGTTCTTCTGGGCCTCATGTGCACACTCCCATAAAAAGGACCTCCTTGCTTCTTTCTGTCTCAGCTTAGAAATGATTTCAGCTAAGGATGTTCCAGGCTTGTTGGAGGATAAGAAGTGAATTAGAATAAGGAGGAAGAAAGGGATTTATTTAGGAGGCAGTTAGACAACTTATGTCTTCTCTTACAGTTTCAGGCACTTTGGAATTATATTTGATGTCAGCTTGTTGACCTCTGACTCCTCTTACCTGTTGTCTGTGCTTTCTTGCTGCTCTTCCTTCTAGCCCCCGCCTCCAGCCCCCATTACGTAGATACACACTCTTTGTACTGCCTTTTAATTCTTTTTATTAGAGCTGGAGAGATGGAAGGTTAAACGTGTACTGTTCTTGCAGAGGACCCAAGTTGGGTTCCCAGTACCTTTGTAGTGTGGCTCACAAAAGAGATCCAATGCTTTGGACCTCTCACGTGCGCACGCACGCTCACATACACACACACATGTACAAAATTTAAAAGATTTTGTGTGTGTGAGTGTAAGTTCTGGTGTACATGCCATGGTGTGGTTGTGGAGGTCCAAGGACAACATCCAGGAGTTGGTTTTCTCTACTGTGTGTGCCCTGAGGATTGAACTTCTGTCCTCAGACTAGCATGGCAAGCACTTTTCCTTGCTGAGCCATGTTGTTAGTCCTTTTAGAAGTCTTTTTGATTCGTTCTCATAACAGCAGCTCCTAATCATGGTTGTCTGCTTTGGGGCAGATGAAAACCCATCCTTTTTCCTGGTAGCACCCTGACATCCTGAAGGAAAAGGAGGGCTCAGATCCTTCTGCGTACCATACACATTCTGTTTACACTCACGTTTACAGGTGGCTATGGTAAGACCTGTAGTACTGAGTACTCGAAATGTGCTCAACACTGTGACAAGCACTTTACATAGAGTATTTCTTATTCCATCGCTCTCAATAAAGTTTATGAACTATCACTGTCTTTAGTCTATAGATGAGGAAGTTGATACTCAGAGAGTTTTAATAACATGCCATTATGTATGTAGCTTGAATCAAACAGCAGCAATCAAGATTCAAACCAGGCAGCCTGTGCCAGGGACCAGGTCCAATTGCTCAAGGAAAGGCTGTGAGCTTACAGCCAGAATAGCTGGCCTCATGGCAGCTTTCTAACTGGGAAAATTTCCCTCTTGCATCAACAGCCTAAAACACTTACTGTCTTCATATTTTCAGCTCTCTAAGAGGAGTGTTTTGGGTTGTTTTCCAGTGATGGAAACTGCATGATTTAAAGCACTAAAAAGAAAAAAAAAGTTAGGATTGAGCTTTAAGTTGCAACTCCCCTTTGACTGTACAGTGAAAGGAATAGGCCAGGAGTGCCCCGGCTTCAGGGGCATTGGTTAATTGGGAGAAGCTGTGTCTCTGAGGTTCATCTGTGTTCCAGTATTCGCAGTAGGTGAGTATCCAGAGGCAGCAAGCCTGTCTGTCCTCAGCAGTCCCATAGACAGGGCTCTCTCCAGCCCCCGCCCCGGTTGGCGCACCTGAGTAACAATGGGGAAGCTTGTTGACCATTTGGCATGCCACAGCCCAGTAATTAGAAACTGTAAAGCAGTAATACAGACATGAGGCAAATCCCCCAGTTCATGAAAATAAAAAAATCTGTGCTCCTGCTTTGTGGCTGAGTGGAAAATCACAACCGGCTGCTCAGACAGCAAAGCAAATACTTCAGGATTTTTGGCAGCTGTTTTGTACATATAAAAAGCTCTAGGCTCTATAGTCATTTAGAGGATGTCATATTTCCATAAAAACGGAAAACAATTGCCCCACTTCCTGGATGCATCCCCTCCCCAGTTTTCTGCAGTGAATCTCAAATTATGAATCCTAGACCAGCAGTAGTGTCAGCATCATCTGCAAACTGTGTTAGAATTTAGATTCTTGGTCGCTACCCAAGACCCTCTAAACCAGGTTCCTTATATGAGGCTGAGCAATTTATGTTTTAATAAATCCCCCTACCTACCTACCCCTCCCCTTCGGATGATGCTTATGCACTAAAGTTCGGGAAAACCTCGGAGCAGAGTGTCAAAGCTTTCTGCTGTGTCAGGAAGTGTGTGCGGTTGGCTGCGCCCTCACAGCCTCTGGGCTTACCTGGGCACTTGCTTAGGGGAAAAGACTTGAGCAGAGGCTTAGTTCTAGTCTTCTAGAAATGATTGTTTATTTCATTCCTTCTGGCTGTACTAGTGTAGTTAGCCTGGGCAGGTCCATAGGCTGTACTGGACAGAGGAGGAGGGCCCTGGGACAAAACCAAGAGCTTTGGCAAAACCACTGGTGTGACATGTTCATTATTCTGAACTGTCATGGACTTTAGGCAGGGTGTCAACTCTTCTGTATTCCTAGCACGTTGGAGGTGGAGGCAGGAGAATTGTTGACTCAAGGTCAGTTTGGGCTACATGGTGGGTTTGAGGTTGGCCTCGGCTGTATGAGGACTTGTTCCTACCTACCCCTCCAAAAGAATCCAACACAGGTAGTGAGTTAGTTACTAAGTGCTTACTGTATATAGGTGTACATACATGTTAGTGAAATATTATTCTAGCTAGCCCATATAAAAGATTCAAAAACCTGGTATTTTATTTACAAGCTGAAAGCCTAGCTTGGGCAGATTCTATGCTATTCTATCCAAACCCCATGCCCCTTGTGACTTGCTGTTTGAGTCTCTCCTGGGCTGCTTTGGCTCCGGTCAGTCTGTCTCCAGAGTACACTTCATCTCAGCCATGTGCTTCTTGACCATCCGTCTAACAGAGACCCCTGCTCACACTGTTCTTTCTCCTTCTCTCCCACAGTGTCTCTTGGGACCCCTCACTTGATTCTCAGGTCCTGCCTTTCTGTCTACTGCCCAGTCACAGATTCTAGGCTTTTATTAACCAATGCCTTTCAATTGGGGAGCAAGGTTCATACAACAAAGGCCTGTGTATGAGAGGATGCACCCCTCTGGAGGGCAACCAGATCTTTGGGGTTCACAATTTAGCATTTTTATATATAGCACCAGAGCAACCCCCAGCACATAGCCATATATGCATACAAACAGACACATAGAACACAGACAAAAGGGTCACAATTAACTACAATCTGAGAGCTAATCTGTGGTGAGCTTTTCTCTTGTCCTGTCTCTTTCTTGTTCCATTTTCCGTGCCTTCAGTGATTTTTATTTATTTTTTTTTTATTTTTTTTTTCCATTTTTTATTAGGTATTTAACTCATTTACATTTCCAATGCTATACCAAAAGTCCCCCATATCCACCCACCCCCACTCCCCTGCCCACCCACTCCCCCTTTTTGGCCCTGGTATTCCCCTGTACTGGGGCATATAAAGTTGCCTTCAGTGATTTTGACAGAAGGCTCTTAGCCCCTTTTCCCTTCCTTGCCCCTTGCAGTGTGTACAGAGTAGCATGGATCCATTACAGATCAATTATAGGTCCTCCCACTGCTGACCACAAGATCCCCTGGAAAGGGCTCTTGAGAAATAAGAGCTTGCCACCAGAGTACAATGAATCTTCAACCTGTGTTCTTTTAAAGGCTCAGGTTCCTTATAATCCTTACACAGATACAGTCTCTCTGAGGCAGATAGTCTCTGATGGGGCAGAGAACCTCATACAAACAGAAACACCTATTCTGTGGTTTCCTGGGTTTTATCCAGATTTGCTAATTTTTGCTTACATTCGAAAATGTATTTATTTTGTTCCATGTTTCCTCCTGCCTTTATGAATGTCATGCTTTCCTGTGACCTTAAAAATAAGAGTGTGAGCTAGGGATGTAGCCCAGGAGAGTGCTTGCCCAGAGTGTGTAAAGTCCTGGGTTCCATGCCTAGCACTGCATCTAGATGGCATGGTGGTACATATCTAATGTCCCAACATTTTTGAAGTAGAAGCAAGAGGTTCAAAGGTTCAAAGTCACCTTCACTACATAGTTTTGAGACCAGCTTGTCTAAACAAAACAATCTAAACAAAACAAAAAACCAAACCAGTAAACCCTGAACAAAACATAAAAAGCCTGGGCCATACTGGCTCACAAATGTATGTGGCACACTTTGTCTCCATCACCTAGCGTAGCATGGCAAAGCTGCAGAGATTAGTAGGTAATGGGGACAAATCTGTGTCCTCCCTGACAAGAAAGGATCTGTATGGAGAGTAATCTAACTGTATGTTCTTTCTGCTCTTAAGTGGGAGAACCTGCTTGAATTGCCTTACTTAATGGAATGTTGGGTCCATTACAAGCCCAACACCAAGCTTCTGTGGGCACAGGTAGTTTGGCGATTCTATTTAAGGGGTGTGGTTCCTCTTAGCTTTAGGCAGCCGTAGCTACAGATTCTCTGTCCAAGTGACTCTCTGTGAGCTTGGAGAAGTGAGAGGCTCACTCAGGCTGCAGCATTCACCTGCTTGGGTTTGGGAAAGATGTCATTGTATAGAAAGAGGAATCGGAGCCACCAGGATGTTCGTTTTTACCAGTGTTGTAGCTGATCTGCTGTCTTCCCCAGCCCGCTTTGTGCTTTAATTAAATACACAGCTGATGGTATCAGCTTGGCTCCCTGCTCTTTCAGCTTCCCCTCAGAACAAAAACATCCGGACAGACAGCGGTGACATGAGGATTAAGTCTCAAGACCCAAGCTTTTGCTCATTCGTGGTAATTAAACTAAATCTGCCTAAGCATCATCAAATGTAGATAAAACCTAGGGCTGATTAGAGATGACCCTCTAATAAACCCGATTTGATTAGGCAGAGCCAGAGGGGTGCAAGGAAACATTCAAGACTCTGGTCATTGGCCTTTAAATGGGGGAGGGGGATTTTTGATTGTTTCAGTCACAGTACTTTGAGAACTATTATCTGTGACAGCTAAGGAACCTGGTTGAAATAAACAGGGGAGACCTGTCGACTTGCCATGAAGAGTTTTGGTCAACCACCACCTGGGATGTGCTCACTTCCTGGCCAATCACTGGAGAATGGATTTTGCTGGAGGTCTTGGCCTGGCATGATCGTTCAAAAGGATGTTCCCAAACACACCCTGGCATGTTCCGATAAAGTTACAGCAGATGCAGATCTTGAAGACTATTTTCTTTTTTAGTGAAAAATCTTCATCTCTTTATTTATGAAAGTAACTTTTGACACTTTTAGAATAGCCCAAAGGAAACTCGATTCTTTTTTTTTTAATGAAGACTGTCTAGGCTATTTAAGAGAAATTTCTGTAATTGATCCATTTCTGGATCCTGTAACCCTAGGCACGCTTCTCTTAGCATTTATCACAGGTGCCCACTGTACTTTTTAGTTTATCTTAGAAGGCAAGCAAATTGACTTACCATACTTTGTTGTTGTTGTTGTTATAATGTGTGTATGCTGCATGATGCGTGTGTCTGTATTTGCTTTGCTGAAGCCAGAGCAGGGGACAGGATGTTCTGCTCTGTCCTTGCCTTATTTCCACGAGACAGAATGTCTTAACTGGACCTGGATCTAGGTCGGCAGTAAACCAGCCCCAGTGATCCTCTTGTCTCCACTCTCCTCACCCCACTGGGGTGACTAACAGGCGTGGTAACCATCTTACTCTTTAACCTGGGTCCTGGGGACTCAAACTCAGGTCCTCAAGCTTGTCCCCACCGAGCCACCTTCCTCGTCCTTGTCTTAATCATTCTTGATAAAGGTCTACATGCCTAAATTCCCAGGCAACTAAAGGAAGTTGACAAAGAATAGGCCAGAGGCCAGAACTAGGTCTTTACCTGTTTTTATACATTTGTGAGCCTAAGAGCAATTTTGATATTCTTAAATAGTTGGGAAAAAAATTAAAAGACTATTTCATGACACATGGAAATTATATGGATTTAAATTCAAGTGTTCATAAATAAGGTTTTATTGGAATACTGCCATAGTTGTTCATTTATGTTATTGTCTTTGGCTACATTTTATGCTAAGACAGCAAAATTGAGTCCTTGTAACCAAGACCATCTGGCCCCAACAGCCTAAACTATTTACTCTCCCGTCCTTTTCAAAACTGGCTCTGCCTATCCCTTTCCTCTTTTAGATTACACACGAAGTAAATACTTACTGTTTGAATTATTTCAAGTCTGAATTTGAGTTTTTGGATAGAGTGCTGATCCTAAAAGTGATCGTTAAGTAAACAAGTGAATGATAGATCTTTTTCTCTTGTTAGCCATTTGTGTTGGTGGTTTGCCTACCTCAACTCCCCATCCTTGTGGTGTGTGTAGGTGTTTGTCTGTCTCACTGTCTCTGTGTGTTTCTTTCTCATGTGTGTGTATGTGTGTGTATGTGTCTGTCTTGTCTGTGTCTCTCTCTCTCTCTCTGTCTCTGTCTCTGTCTCTCTGTCTCTCTGTCTGTGTCTGTGTCTCTCTGTCTGTCTCTCTGTCTGTCTCTCTGTCTCTCTCTCTGTCTCTCTCTGTCTCTGTCTCTCTCTGTGTCTCTGTCTCTCTCTCTCTCTGTCTCTCTCTCTCTCGTGTGTGTTATGCACCAGTTAGTACACATTCATCGCCCCCTCTAAGAATGAGCAATAGGAAGTGATGCAGTGTGTGTGTGAACCTCTGTCCTTTGGCCATGGCATGACCATTGAATTCATGAACTCTCAGTGAGCATGATTACCCGCACAGGACCGGAGCCTATTAACATCCCATCCTCTTCTCTAAGAGCCCATGCTGGCCTGGAACTGACTGCTGTGTAGCTGATGTTGACCTTGCCCTTCTGATCGGCATGCCTGTGTCTCTCAAGTGCTGAGGTTACAGGAGTGCACCATCACACCCTGCAGATGTGGTGCCGAAGGTTGAACCCAGGCCTGTGTGTGCTGGTGAAGCGCTCTCCTAACCGAGTCACATCTGTGGCCCTGTTCTTCTGTTTCACCTCACTGTGCAGAGGTAGATAGCAGCTCTTGGGTTCCCTACAACCCGGGGAGATAAGCCCCCTTTTCCAGGCACTTGAGGTAACAGTGCGGGAAGACTGTGGTTGCCGAGAGTCTCCTGCCACAGTTCAGGAACACTAGCCTATCTGGGAAGATTCCTGGATGTGCAGCCAGGTCTTTTTTTTCCCTGACCTCGGAAAATTGAGAGGAGTAGGCTGAAAGCTGGAAAAGATTGATTGGTGAGCTACAAAAGACTGAAAAGACATTTTCTTGAAGGTGAACTTGCCTTATCAAAATATTATGAAAATTCCAAAGAAAAGCTGAGCTGGGTTACCAAGAAAATGCCAGGAGGGAAAAATCTTAATATATAGAATTTGAAAATGGAAGGCTAGTCTTTTTGACAGTTTCCCATTTCACAAGTTGAGGATGTTACAGGATATGGGGAAATGTTTGAAAGCTCCTCTGGCTGTAATTCCTGACTGTGGTCTCCTTCCCTCAGTCCTGTACCTTGGTCACCTGGTATTGCTGGTAGCTCATCTCCTACAACCTGCCAGTACACATAAACCATTTATAACCCTGTCCATGATAGTGAATGGTCTGATAGCTTCGTCATAAACGTCTATGGCCTAGGGCTCATATGGAGGGAGAAGAGACATTTAAGAAAACCCAACACTCATGTTTTGGGGCTCTTTTTAAAATTTTTATTGCAGTGTGTATAGGGATTTGTCCATTTGGCATATGGGTGGGCAAATGCCATGTGTGTGTTTGGAGGTCAGAGGACAACTTTGAGCAGTTGGTTCTTTTCTCCTATGTAGTTTCCAGAGATCAAACTTCAGTCCTTATGCTTAGACAACAAGCTCTTTACACGCTGAGCCATCTCACTGGCCCCCTGTTTTGGATTTTCATAGTGTCATTAAGGCAACAACATTCTATAGTTTAAGACGGGTTAGGGTGTTGTAGAATTATGTGAGCAAGGATGCCTGTGGCATTAAAAAAAAGATGCTGTAGCTCTCTGTGTGATTTTTGTGTCTTCCATTGGGAAGCTGTTCTGGGCATGGTGTGCCTTTGCTAGTTAGTTACTTACTTATCACCTGCAATGGTTCTGTACACCTGTTTCCAGCTGTGCTGTGCCAATGTGGAATAGCAGGAGGGAATAGCCGGGAGAGCATACTCATGATCTTGAGGGGAGAGTCTCCTGGGTGTATGCAATTGCCGTGATTTGAAATGTTTTCACAGATTTGTCAGAGAAGGTACTTTTTCTTCTTTGCTCCTAGTATCTTGTTTTAAGGCCAAACTGCCTCCACTTCTGCTGTCTGAGTATACTTCTTATTTTAATCTACCAATTTCTCTTTTGTCTTTACTGGTTAAGCAGGAAGGTCTTGACCATGCCTAGATTGACCGCTAAGCAACTGAGCTCGATTCTTCTTGTTTCAGTTTGTTTTTTTATTTCTTAAAAAAATTTAAACAATTAATTTATTGTGTGTGTACGTATGTATGGGTCTTGGTTGCATGCATGGATGACAGAACACTCCTTGAAGGGATTGGGACTCTCCTTCTACTCTATGGGTCCTAGGAATTAAACTCAGGTTGATGACTTGGCAGCAGGCACTGTGAGCCTGTGAGCCTCTGGCACTTTTGTTTGTTTTCAGTTTGAGTTGGTCATAGTAACTTTTATAAGACTCTTAATTAGCTGGCCTTCTTGCCTTAGCCCCTTAAAGTAGCTGCAATTCTAGACCTGAACCGCTATGCCTTTCTTGTTAAAGAAAATTGTTCCTAGTAATAATAAAAGATATTGGGGTGCCTTGTTTGCTATATGTGACTTTTAAGTGTTGTGTAGGTGATGGAAACATAATTGCTTCCTGAGGGGTCTGCCATTTATTACATGGGTCAAGGATGCTCAAGGATGCTCTTAAGCCTGACTTTTTATGTGTTCTCAGGGTCTCTGGTGGTAGTGATAACCTCTGAAGCAGGGTGCTCTGTCCCAATGGCATGCCGAGCTGGACAACTGGCTGCGTGGGATATACTTTGTGCTGTAGGGATATTGAGCAGCATCCTGGCTCATTTAACACTGTAGCAGCTCCTACTGTGTCAACCACAAATCCATCCAGACCTTGCCGTGAGGGCAAGATTACCTTGGCTGAGAATTATTGCCGTAGACTGTAGGGGATGGTCTGAAATCAGAAGTCTGTCATGAATCCTAAGGGTCAGCGTCTGCATTCAGATGGTTTGACCCTTTAAAAACATCCCTCAAAGCAATGACTAGAGCATATGTAGTTTGTTGAAATTCCTGTGCAATCTGTAAGTACCTTTTTAGCCTCAGCTCACATTGAAAAGGAAGGTATGAGATTTTCTTATGTTAGAAATGAGGTTAGTAGTAAAATGTAGAAATTTCCCATGTTTCTCCCAAGCCTCACATTTTATGATATTAGTTGTAACAGGCATCTTTATAGAATTATAGATCTTAAGAGCTGAAAGTTTAGGGCTGCAAGATGGCTTAGCAGACTTAAAAAGGGGGAGACTTTTAATGTGAGCCTGACAGTGTGAGTTCAGACTCCAGAACCCGTATTGGAAGGAGAGAACCGAGTCCTGAAATTACCTTCTGACCACTAGCTGTGGTATATGTGTGCCTGAACACACAGATACATGGACACAAATAGACAGGCAGACCTCCCCCATATACATACACTGAGTCATACATACACAGGCACAATGATAAGTACTAAAATTTTTATTTTAAAAAAGTTGAAAGTTAGTGGTTATTTAAGTTACTTTTTGTTTCATCCATTGATATTTCCACAGTGGATCAAGTCAGATAAAAAGATTTGCTTTTTTAGACATGGATGTTATTAAATGGCTCTATTTACAAAAATGTATGAGACCATACTTTTATAAGACTGTTTCCTTTGCTTCTTGACTGGGTTCAGGTGACAGTTGCTTGCACTCTAAGTGAGTCTGTTTGGAATAAGGCTTGTGTTAGTATTTATTTCAACATGTGCTTGCTGCTATGGGCGCTCCCATTGTCAAACATCTTCATGGTCTGCTACGTTAATTAGAGAAACTTTGACCTTTCAGAGTGCCTTGGTTGATATATTAGGGTTAAATTAGTAAGCTATTTCAACTGGTTTTTAATCACAAATCAGTAGGGACTTATTATTCTTTTGGCCCGAGAAAGAGGTGGCTGAGAGAGAAATGTAATAACTTTTATGGGTTTATATGCTTTACATGTGATGTGCCCAACCAGAAATAACAAGATATATAGCAGATGTGAAGGGACCAGCTAATATAATTACACTAGGGATCATTTTCACCATTTGAGCTGGAATTACATTGAACTTATTTCTTCAGCCCTAACAGGATTTGGTAGAGTTGCTTCAATTTGAATTGAAGGCTGAGATGAATTGCCCACACTTGTGTCTTTACTGCAAGGCTAGGTTATCGGTACCTTCTGTATTTCAGAGTTTGATAGACTGTCAGGCTCATATTCAGATTCATAACAAGGCTCAACCGGATGGGGGAAAGTGTACTTCATTAAATCTACCAGATTAGCATGCTTGGGAGTGATTATGGGCTCTTGTCTTGAAACCAGGTCTGAAGGTAGTCTGATTAGACACACTGCTAGTCTTAAGCCTTATTGGAAAAATCGGGCCTTCTAGCTTGAGCTCAAAAAGATAATTTTGCATGCATGAAAATATTTGACAGAGGGTGTGAACTGTGCTTATTTTGGCAAACAAGTAGATCCCAAGATGAATCAAACAGATTTCAGTGTGGGACAAATTGAAATACTGGAGAATTTGTGTTAGATACTTAAACTTATATGTTATCCTGTCTTCTTAGACTTCTGGGGAGGGAAAGAGCCAGTGGCCATGCTGGTGTCAGAGCAGAATCTCACACACAGTCGGGATGGTAGGCCTGCCTGGCCTGTTTTTGCTTTTATACTCTGAGTCCTGTCACAGCAGAAAGGCTGTAGTGAAGGTGTTTACTTCATGGAGGATCTGCATAAAGACCAGCTTTTAATGAAGCTCAGCACATGGCACCGTTATCGTTTCTAACACAGGGAGATCGTTTTCAATTTTGCTATCAAAGAAAAATGACAAATAGAGAATGCAAGAAAAACCCAGATGGACTCGCTGCATTAGGAGCTTGGTATGCATATTTTGTGTCACATATTAGCATTCATTAAGTCAAAAGGGGGAAAAAATGAGCTTTTCCTACATGCATTAAACCAATAAGGCTGGCGAAGTTCCAAGCTAACTCTTGTGGATTAATTGTTTTATAACTGTTTTAATTAAAATTGTTCAGTATATGATTAACCTAAAAGTTTTAATTTCTACAAAACTGTTGAGCAAACGAGACATTAATATTTTATATTAACTGTGGTGATACTGCTGTGGTTTTCAAAGCGACGCTCTTTCAAGTAAAACATGGCAAGTGGTAGATAGGAAGCTCTCTGCTCAGGACGCCACTAAAACTACCGAGGTTCGGGAGCCCTGTCTGCAGGTCAGCATTGGTCGCCCTCTGTTTACACGTTCCATCTACCAAGGAGGTACCAGTTACCTGTAATGGTTGTCATGGTGAGGTTAATAGTGTGTCAGGAATCTACTCCTTATGGTAATATTGGTAGAGCACATAGGATCCTGAGATCATCAGGGGCTGGCCAGGGTTGGGTGTCTTTGTGGTATTGATTTATATGACAGGGACAGTTGTTAACTCTGGAATCAAAGGGGAGGATTAGGAAGGCTTGAATGGATGCTCACCTTTATTTGCCTGAGGTTCTCTAGGTAGGCACCACTAACTTTGGCAGAACCACAACCTATTTTGCAAAAGCCACAACTGACCCCAGGGAAGCTGTATTGTGAATAGTTGTGTGCAGCTATGGCTCCCCAGACACAGATTTGAATTCACTCTTCCCGTACCCCACTTCCTCTCCAAGATGCCTTTGTCCTAATCTTCTTTTTCTTCTTAACCGAGGAGAAAGTCTTTCCTTTAAAAAACTTTATTCTCACCTCGCTCTGAGGGGTTGTGTCACAGTACCATAGAAATTCAAGATAATGGTGTTATTCGAACCCCACAGGAGCGTGTTGGAGAAGATAAGATTAGCGTTGCTCAGTGGGAAGGATTATGATAGAGCTTAGGCTGTTCTAGCTGTCTAGATAATGATCAGCCCTGGATGGTACCAGGCTGAGATCACCTATTAGATCCTGGGACACTTGACACAGGGTCTTTGTTGCAGAGATATATCCGTGGAATCTGGGGTGTAGCTTCGGAACAGCAGCAGTGTGTCTGCCCTGCACTTGTAGCCATGTCACGAGAGACTGTAATCTGTCCAGACGCCTAGCCACTGCCTGGTTCTGTCTCCTTCTCCCCCTGTCTAGTTGTTTTTATCTAGAGTCACAGATTCTTTGCTAGCCTTTCTTTCTGTGCTATACTCTTTCTCCTCCCAAGTCCCTTCTGTTTATCATTTAAAGCACCAGATTCCTAATAAATGATTCATATATCCAGTATTTACAAGTCGTTGATAATCAGAGTATAATAATAGATCTTAGTCTTGTACGGGCTGCTGCATTTGCCAGAAATCTGGCTTTGCACAAGTGATTTTTGAGATAAGTGGTTTATCAGGTATGCTGCTATCCTCTCATTTCTTTAAACTCTCTTGAGTTCTGTCTTTTTTTTTTTTTTTTTTTTTTTTGAGTTTGATCATTAGAAAAGCACACAGCTTGGATGGAACGGTATCCCTGTGATGGAGTTCGGAACGCTGTGCCTTGGAAAATACAGAGGAAGAACACTCAGTTTAAAATTTCAGTATTGGAAGGTCAGAGATTTCTGTCTCTCCAAAACCTTAAAAGGAATAGTGCTCTTGTGCTCTCTCTCTCTCTCTCTCTCTCTCTCTCTCTCTCACACACACACACACACACACACACACACACACACACATGCTAGAGGTTAGCCTCAGATGTCATTCCTCAGGAACCATTCACCATGGGTTTTTAGACCAGGGCTGTCCTTGGGAACTGGGGTTGATTAGACTAGGCTAATTGGCTCGTGAGCCCCAGAGAGCCTCCTGTCTCCATTTCCTTTGCATTGGGACTACAAGTCCATGCCTTAGCAGAACTTCGTACTTTGGTTCTGGGGATCAAACTTAGTCCCTCAGGTTTGCAAGGCGAACACTTTATCAATTGAGCCATCTTCCTGGCTCCAAATCTGATATTTTAATATTTCTCTACATATCCACACATATATACATATCCACATGTGTGCATACACACACACACACACACACATACACATATATATATATATAAACATATATGCATATGTTCAACACATGTGTATACACATACACTAAAATGTCTACACATGACATAGATTATAAAGAACTTTTCCTAGGATATTAATGCCAGAAAAAAAACATTTCTTTCTATAGATCAACATGCACGTATTTTTCTTTCTTTTAAAGACATTATCTTTATTTTTAATTGTATGCATATGGATGTTTTGGAGGACATTGGATCCCTGAACTGGAGTTGACAGATTTTAGCTGCCACATGGGTGCTAGGTTTTGAACCTGGGTGTTATGCAAGAGCAGCTGGTGTGCTTAACTGATGAGACGTTTTTTCTTTTTTCTTAAATGTTTGTTGGATAAACTCATCTATCATTACTCCATAGAACTATTTCAAACATTTTCAAAGAAACCCCAAATTTCCTTTAGCAACTTTAGGTTTCCTTAGGAAATTTCCTTAGGTCCTATTTATTTTTATTGTATGTGCTTGGCATGCTTGTATGTCTGTGTACTACATGTGTGCCAGGTACCTGGTGGAAACCAGAAGGAGGGCATCAGATCCCTGAATTGTAGTTACAGATGCTTGTGAGCTTCCATGTAGGTACTGGGAATTGAACCCAGGCCCTCTGTAAAAGCTAAGTGTTCTTAACTGCTGAGCCATCTCTCCAGCCCTGGGTTTCCATTTGCAATACAATAATAGTGACCTCTGTTGAGATAATCTGTTCAATTGTGAGGCTGGCTGATCGATTTCCTGACCCTAGTGATACATTTCCTAGGGAGACTGTTTTGTTCATCCCAGACAGAGGACAATAAGACATTAAACCCTAGCTTGGTAAATCAGTGGGTTTATTGGGGTTGCATTATTATTGCCTGGGTGACTACAGCAGCTGTATCATTGACATGACCTGTGCACTGCATGGGAGAAAACTGCAGTGCTGGAGTTTCCTGTCCAGTGTGCAGGAAGCTACAACTCTAAAAAGTCCCTTCTCCCTCAAAAGTTGCTTATTGCTTATATAGCCTTGGTGAGGGGCCAGTGAGACTTGCTCCTGGTGAGTTTCATGAGCCTCCAGGCCTTTTTGGTCCCTCTAGGTTAGAATATTTCAATCTATAGGAAAAAGTTCCAAAACTGTCCATCTCTCTGTAGTCTGGAGAGCATGTCTGTCTTTCCATAAAAACTGCTGGTAGTGTTCACTGGTGAGGCAGCTGTCCTTTTCTCCTTTGTTTTTCTGATGTAGTATATTGCAAGCTTCTCAACATACCACCAATGTGCTATAAATCTTGTGTAGTTCAAGTCTTTTTTTTTGTCTGAGGTTTAGTTACTGTTGCAGTTGACTGCATGGCAGCCCATGGCAAGCAACAAACGAGTGTTTAAATGCTGTGTTTTCCAACAGATGTACCCATGCAGGTGGGCACAACAGCTGCTGCACATTGGGTGTAGGGGCCAAATGGTTCCAGATACGCTGTTGTTTGGTCAGCTCCTTTTCTATGACTATAATCTGACTCATTTTGCTTCTGTTCAGATTTTGTGACTCTGTTTTATTTCTTTTTGAAAATGCTAGCTGTGTGACTTCCATTTGGGGGATGTTAAATTTGAGATCACGAAGAAAGCTGTGATTATAGGGTAGCGTAGTAATTCCCAGTAATCATCACCAAATAATATTTTCTGGAAGTCCCCTGTGTATAGAACTTACCTTCTAAAGTGCACACGGGGCATGCCATACCTCCCAGGAAAACAGTAATCATGGCTGGCCCACTCTGAATACAGTTCAAGGAGGGGGAATTCCAATGATACAGAGCAGTGAATTTTAGCACATGGTAATCTGTGTGTAGATTCCCTGCCTGTCAAGATAAGCAAATATTTTCATGAACCTTTCAAAGCCATTAAGATTACCTTGTGAAATTTGGCTTAGAAAGTCAGCTTTTAATTTCTCTTTCTCCTTTTTATGTAAACTTTTGGCACATTTAAAGCAGATGAAGAAAGGGGCTTGACTTGATACATAATGAAAGAGATACCCAGAGTCACGTTCTACTGAAAATATGAATTAAAAACAATTCCTCCCTGTAAAGACTTTTTGTTTTTCCTTATCACATATGTAAAAACCAATTTTTGGTAGTAGGAATTAACATTGAACTCAGGATAATTGCTGGGGGTGTGCTGGTAAGGGAAATTTAAGGGAGTCATTTGGGGCCTCTTAAGATATATTAGCCATGGCTATTGCTACAGCACTGTTTATTTCTTTATTCTGAAAAATAAGCAATTTATAGTTGTATACTTCACTGTGGGTGGGTGGTTTCTTAATGTGTTGTATGTTTACTGGATAAAAATTCAATGATGCTCTCAAATAACACAGTAGAAAAAAAATGCTATTTGTACTCTTTACTGTTATAATCAATGTTTTACATAGATCTTCCCAGTACTTGGAGACATATACATATTCAACATATAATGTCATGAGTTCTAATTTTAATAAAACCATAAATTTTTGCTTTTGTTATATTTAGGCATGAGGTTTTGGGAATCTGAGTTTAATAGCTATTTAGAATACCACTGTTTGAACATACTATAGTTTGATTTTTGCAAAATCCTCCTCTTTTATATTTTTCTAATATTTAGATATTATAAAGAACTTGTTTGCCCTGAGAGTCTCTAAAATAAAAGAGGCTAAATTTCCCCATCTTTATATAATAAAATTTGGGAGATAAGACATTGTTGGCTTAAAGAATTTTTTGAAAGATGATTTTATTTTTCTCTTAAGGAAACTGAGTGAGGCACTGTGGTATATATGTATTATACTAGCATTTGGGAAGCTGAGGCAGGAAGGTGGAGTTTGTCTCAAAAACAAAACAAACAACAACAATAGACAGAATTGGAAGCTGTTTTCCCCCCTCTCTGTGCAGCAGATATGTGTTTTATGAATCAGAGTTGGTACTCATATCTTATTGATGACTGAGAACATTTTCCGTCCATTTTCCCAATGAGCTGACTTGCCGAAGACTGTTGCTGTGCAAGGTTTTTGTTCAGGTCTGAAGATGTGGCCATGGAAACCTGGTTGCCTGCTTTGTCACCCTGGGGTCATAATACATCATGGTTTTGGCATGTCCTTAGCCCACACACTCTTGTTTATGGACCCTAGTCTTTCTGCTGGGATCCTGTGCTGGGATTTATGTTTTTAAACAAGTCATTTAGAAGTTCATGTACCATAGATGCTTCCTTCTCTGATCTCTGGACTCCCAGACAGTGAGTAGGTTCTTCAAGATTGAGTCCTGGAATTCAGAGCTTGGTGGGCAGGATCTGTTTGCAGCAGACAGGGAACAGACCTTTTCATTCAATGTGAGCGCTCAGTCTGAGCTGTGCACTCACCCTGCTCTCATACTGCTAAAATCTCTTCCAGCTGTAAAATTCTTTGATTTTTTTTTCCCCCATGGTATTTAGGCCTCTGGAGATCCCAATACTGAAACCTTTCTCAAGCATTAAATTCCTAGTAAAGGTAAAAGATTGCGTTCCTCTTTTTTTGATATACCACCTGACTGTGTGGTATAAATATAGAGTCGAGAAGGAAAGAAGGAAGCAAAGTGCATTTGCACACTCCAGGACCTCAGATGGGGATGGAGGGAGTCTGCTCATCTGCAGAACACAGAACTCCTCACAGAATGGTCTTTACCCACACTTTCATAAAAAGGAAAAAAATAAAAGATTTGTTTTATGATTTTTATTTTGCAAAGACATTTACTGTGGCTTACATGTCCAGATGGGAATATGCTTGCTCAGAAAAGCCAGTGGGAACCCAGAAAACACCATCCATGATCTGATCAAAATAAAGGAAAAATAGCTGCTTCTTCTGGGAGAGTGGTTGAAAGTTCTTTCTCAAAGAAAAATTTAAGAAGTCTTTGGATAAAGCAACCCCACCTCCCCTGGTTAAACAAAGGGTCATAATTAAGCAATCTGGTGGTCTGTTCTTCACATACACTGTCTTCTGCATGACTCAGGTATATGTGTATCGGGAGGTTCTTTTTTTTACCAAGGATCATTATTTATGCAATTTTGAACAAATCACTTTAGAAACTTGTTTTTGTTTTTTTTTTCTTTTTTTGGGAGACAGGGTTTCTCTGTATAGCCCTGGCTGTCCTGGAGCTCACTCTTATAGACCAGGCTGGCCTTGAACTCAGAAATCCGCCTGCCTCTGCCTCCCAAGTGCTGGGATTAAAGGAGTGCGCCACCACGCCCGGCTCAAGAAACGTGTTTTTTCTTCATCTGTAGAACAGAGCAGTAACTCTTATTTACCCCCCAATGACATTGCTGCAAAGATTGAAGATGAACATCTGATAAAGATTATACTGAGGTCTTCATAAAGAAGGAATGACTGAAAAAAAAAAATCCATCAGTCTTTGGCTGCTTCTCCAAGTGTGTGGATGTACGTGCATTTGTGTGCATATATTTCTCTATGACCTTGTATGCAGCAGCCTCATATCTAAGAGTATATATGTTTGAAAAGACCAACTGTGATGAATGACCTAGGATAACTAGAATTTTCTAAAATTCATTCATCCTCCTTAAGGTTCCTTGGTTGAAGAGGCAGCTTGAGTAGAGATTGCTAGTTACTGAGGAACTTGATTGCATTTTACTTTGTATGGAGCCATTGGGTTTAAAACCTAACTTGATTTACAACACAGGTACCTTGCTCAGAACCATCAGGCAGGGAAAGGAAGGTGTGCAGTCACTGCTAGGTGTGCTGGCTCACATCTGTAATCCTAGTACTCGGGAGGCAGAAGCAGAAAAACCCTGCTAAGACTCTAGCTTAGACTGCAGTTTGAGTTCCAGGCCAGCCTGGGCTATAGAGTGAGAAATGTGTAAGGAAAATCTGATAAAGCTATATGAAGGTTCGCTAGTAGAAGCAGGGCAAGAATAGAGTCTTCTGCAAGAGGAAAGAGTGGGTTCACAGCTGTCAGAATAAAGAGAGAAATGGTTGAATCTTCCTTGAGAAATTGTACTGGTGAGGGTGAGGCCGTAAACTGTCTCTCCAGTGAATACCCATCAAATCATACAGTAGTGATTTCTTAGATGATCTTTCACTGCCTAGTAATAACACCATGACAGACCTTGACCTCAGAAAGAGCAGCCTTGCACAGGATCCACATCTTGTGTTCCACATAGGCAGCCCTGAAGGGCTTCCTGAGAGCCAAGGATGACATTTAGAATGGCAGCAGAGATGATAAGCCACCTGTCCTCGGGCAGTCTCCCACAAATGCTCTTTATCCCAGCTGGAGCTGGCATCGTTTCCTATGAGGTTTCCCATGATACTCTGTGCAGTTAACTGGCCAGAATCCCAGGGACCCAGGACTGAGATTCCACTCTTCAGAGTTAAGTGTCTTCTTGCCTGGCATTGTCTTTTTCTTGGTTCTGGCAGGTCCGATGTTAAGATTAGTCGAGTGGTGAATTGATGCGGTTCTTTGTTGGAGAGGGCAGCTAAATGCCAGTTGTGATTTTTGTTCTCTAGCTATGCTAGGAACCACAGGGAATTTGTAGGTTGCCAGCAACTCATTCTGCATTAGCTATTGGGTGACTGGCTACTGTGGTTGCAGCACTCAGAACAACTGAATTCAGGCCCATTGTATCTTTAGAATTTGTTGCTAGAGAGTAAAATCATTGGCAAGTGCTTTCATCAGGTAATTCATTCTGGGCTCTTACCTTGCTTTTATGTCTCTTTGTGACTATATTGTACATTGGTTAAAAAAAAAAGTCCTCTCAAGGACCATGTGTTTTTAGAAGCTGGGATTGTGTTCTGTGCTTTATTGGAACACAGAAGGAGACTGTCTGGTTAAGGCAAGAGATTGTGGTGCTAAAAAAGGAAGTTGGCAGGTCTGTCCCTGGCACTTTGAGTAAGAAAAGCAAAGGAATGACAGGCTGGCTGGGGATTCTATTAAAGGGAGACCTGATCCTCGCATGACCTTGTTCTCTGAACCTAGAAGGATGGTCTGTCTACATGGCAGTCACTTTAGGGGAGCTAAAGACAGACCTGCTCTGCTTTCTGCCACTTCTATTTAGCAGCTTAATGGAGAGACAGAAGCTTGTTAAGGAATGATCATGGACGCTGTGGCGATTACCTCCTTCACTTAGCCAGCAGCCAGCTTTACTAGTGTCCGCAGCCAAGTTTGTGTCTACACAAATTGTAAGGAGAAGAAAGATTCTTATTATGAATTTGGCCCTGGGATTGGTTCAGAGTAAGACAGGTTTTGCATTTCTGTCTATAGCCTTATTGATGCAAAGGTCTTAGGGTAATGAAGTCATTTCGGCTGTTTTTGCATCACTTCTTAGTCCTGCATTTTTAAGACTTAGAGGGACAGATACAGTCTCTTAGGCCAAGAAAGAAAACCTGGTGTTCAAACCCACAAGTCCCAAGTAAGCAGGGTTTGTGCTGGTTGCTTGTTGCGTTGTTTCCAGCAGATTTCAGAGATGCTTTACAAGTTCTTAAGTATTCCCACAAATATAACAATTCCCAAGTATGAAATATTTGTAACACACTGCACATGTTTTATCAACCTACTTACTTAGTGATAAAATGAAACAGGATCAGGAGGTCTTTTTTTTAAAATCAGTAATTTTCGTTCTTTGAAAGTTCTATACATTCATACCATGCATATTAATTGTATCCATCCACCACTACCTCTGTCTAATCCCCTCAGTGCTACCAACCCCTTCTCCCTCACAGCTTCATGTTCTCTCTAAACTTTTTCTTTGTTATCAATAATACTCCTCAGTGCAATTGGTGCTGCCCATACACACGAGTGTGTGATCATCCACTGAGGCCTGAGTAATCTGCCAACGGACACATCTCCAAAGAAGAATGACTCTACCCAATCCAGCGGCCATCAGCTGCCCATAACACCTCTGCTAGGGTCTGACCTTGAGAGCCCCTCCCTATTCATGCTGGAATGTTGATTGGCTCAGTCTTGTGCAGGTAACCACAGCTACCCGGAGTTGATGTGTATAACAGCCATGCTGTGCCCTGTAGTTAGCATCTAGAGGCTCTCCTCTGTATCCACTGACTCTTAGATTCTTTCTGCTCTCTCTTCCACAAAATTCCCACTGAACAGAAAGCCTTATTCCTGTTTTGTAAATAGAGACTCAAAGGCATACTCGAAGAGTTGACAGAGATCGCCCAATGTGTCTGGGACGAAGGCTGAAAAGAGTGCCATTTCATCCTCCTGATCAGTACAGTACCAGTGTCCTCTGCTGACTGTTTATGAAGCTTCATTGTCTGGAGTGTTTGTCCTTTGTTCTGCCTGCCACTGGTTAGAGGTGGAGCAGCATACTGGTATAGACACTGACCGCCTACACTCGGCTGGCCTCATCTGTGAAGTGGGCATGGATGAGTGGGACTTACCATGAGTGCATCAAGCCATCTGAATCACTTATCGTGGTGCCGTGTCCTTGTAACACTCAATAAATGCTGTTTTTGTTCTGCTTTCCATAATGCTTTTACTTTTGTAGCTCAACAGAGGAAAACATTCTTTTTTTTTTTTTTCTTTTTTCCTGTTCTGGGAGACTTAACCAAGTCTAGTAAGTCTCTGGTACTCTGACTCCTCTTAGGTAGTCTAAAAGTGAGACCCCAACTGTGTGTATGTGTGTATGTGTGTACATGTGTACATGTATGTGTGTGTGTACACACTCGCGAGTGCATGTGTGTACATGCCCATCCTATATTTACTAGATGAGAAGCTAGCTTTGCAATTGGAACTTTTTAGACTTTCATGAACCATGCAGGTGAGTGTAAGTGCCAGAAGAGAGTGGTGTAGGATTCCTGGAGCTGCAGTTGTTTGTTGTTGTGAACTGTCCAGTATGGATGCAGGGAACCAAACTCTTTAGGAAGAGCAGTTTTATACACTTTTAATTGCTTAATCATCTCTCCAGGCTCAAGAAGTGTGTGGGTGGTTGGGTTGGGGGAGGGAGAATCAGAAACCTTCACCTAATGTACCTTGCCTTGAGAACCAAAATATTTAAGGCTTTTTAGTAGGCTAGCCTGTGTATTTCAGCTCTCCAGGATTCTTTCTGCACCAATCATAATCTCCTATTTTGGTCATTTCTGAGGGTGGGTTCTTACACGATGTGTGGATTTGTGAACACGTATTCATATTGTAGAAGATTGCCATCATCTTGGAAAGACTATAGATTAAGAGCATTTGGGGAGTACAATTTTATGTCTGTTGCCTTATAGTTTTGAAGACTACCTCTCGGCCTCTTTGCTGGTAGAGGTATATTGTTGAGCTGGAGGTGGGTAGGACTGCTGAAAGGAGGGTGGGATAGCTTCTCTCCATTCCAGTGCGTGCACAGCTAAGAAGCTGAATCAGCAATCCTTACACTTGGGTTGCAGTGCTCAGCACTGTTTGCACTTACTGTGAAGGATGCCATGAAAGTCTGGAAGTATTTATTCTTGTATTGATGTGTGATACAACCTTCTAGCACACTGACTAGAACTGAGATGTTGAGAAATCAATGTAACCACTTGGACAGCCTTAGGTGGGACCTTGGGGCTGTCGATTACTGCCTTTATAGACTTTAAGTCTTCATCTTGGGAGATCTCCTTTTTTTCCCCTCTCCCATGAAATGACTTGCTTTTAACTCCCCCTCTGTCTCCCTGTGTCTTTCTCTGTCTCCCCTGCCCTGCAGTGTTGATCTGGCACAGGCGTGTCTTAAGCCCATGACCCTCTTGCCTAAGCCTCCAGATCACACCTCCTTTCCTTGAATTCTCTTTGCAGCTATGCAAAATTCTTTATGCCGAAGCAAGGCCATCATATTCCAACTGGCTCTTTCAAAATTTTACATGTGGAGTTGGGTGTGATGATACACACCTGTGATCCTAGTACTTAGGAGGTAGAGGCAAGGGAATCCAGAGGGAATGAAGGCCATCGTGCATAGCAAACACCCCCTCCCCCACTATATAGCACCCACACACCCCTACCCTCTTTTCTCATTCTTAAAACTTTCTTTTGAAAAATTATTTTGAAACTACATATAATAGTGGATTTCTCACTTAGTACTTTTTTTTTTTAAAGGTATAGGTTGTTTTAGGAAACACAACTTCTCATCACCCATTTAAATAACTATCATGTATAGTTTTGGTCCTAATTAAGGACTATTTCTTGAACATTAAAAGATGATGGACAATTCCCAAACAGGGCTTGAAAATCTACTCTATTTTGATGCATTCTTAAATAGAGTTTTTGGTTCCTATATGGTGTAGTTTGCTTTCTGTTACTGTGAAACACACCATGACCAAAAACAACACTGGGAGGAAGGTTGCAGGTCACAGTCCATCATCAAGAGAAGCCAAGGCAGGGACTTGAAGCAGAACAGAGGCAGAAACCATAAAAGAACACCGTTTACTGGTTTGTTTCCTCTGGCTTTCTCAGCTAGCTATGTTGCATGGCCCAGGCCCGGCTGATTATGGATGGGCACTGTCCACAGTGGGCTGCATCCTTCTTCATAAAATAGTAAATAAGATTATGCCTCACAGGCATGACCATAGCATTCTAATCTGAGCAGTTCTTTAGTTAAAAGTTCCCTCATAACAGGTGGTTTTAGGTTGGTGTCAAGTTGAGGCTAACTATGACAACAGATCTTCTGGGGGGGGAGGTCTAAGGGAGCCTGCTAGGTATAGTAGAGTGTACAGGGCTTTTCTGTATCATATATCCATTATAAATAAAGAGAAGGAGTTGTTAGAGGAAAGCTCCATTATATTACTGAAGTTTATGCTAAGTATCTTTCATTGTGTTTGGAAATGAGTCCTGTCCTGTTGTCAAAAACCAGAGTTCTCAGATGAAAAGTTAGCATTTCTTCAGAGTTGCCCACATTACTGTTCTGATTTCTCTTACTCTAAGAAGATACTCAGACTAAAAGGAAACTTAGTGAAGACAGGGGTTTATTCCAGCTCGTGGTCTGCCATGGTGAGGATGTTGGAGCAGGAACCTCAAACAGCCAGTCACATCATACCACAGTTAGCAGACAGATGAAGGCATACATGCTCACTGCCTTGCTTGTGCTCACATCAGTTTTCCCTTTCTGTATAGTCCAGAACCCCCTGCAAAGTGAGGGGCGCTGACCCCAGTGGGTGAGATCCTCCCACATCAATTAGCTTAAGCCACCTCTTCCCAATACACGCAGTCAGCCAACCCAATCCGTATAAATTCCTCTCTGAGACCCTCTTTGTTCCCATGTGATTCTAGGCTGTGTCAAGTTGACTATTAAAGCCAACCATCACTTTGTTCCTGTAAGCTCCAGAGAGAGAGTTGGTGATTTGAGGAGTGGTGGAAAGATTTGTATCCTTATCCTGGACAAGAAAAAGGAGAGGGATGAAAGGAGACACGGAGACCCACTGTGGCCAGAAAAGTGGTGATGGTTTAGTGCTGATCTAATCTGCTTTTAATTGTGTGTCAGCAGCCACTACTTCTGCTTTGGTGTGTTTCAGATATTCATATGTCCTTTCTGAGGAGATTTATTCTTCTGGAGACATTGCTCAGACTGTTTACTCCTCTAGGTTAACTGTATGAAACCATCTGTGGTTAATTTTCTCGTATTAAATTCTGTCCTTTGGCAGGGTGGTAAGTTCTAAAAGTAAACTTAGGCAGAAGCAGAGGGGGCTTGTAAGTCGTGGATGGTGTTTTTGTTTTTATTTTGTTTTATTTCATTTCATTTTATAAATGTTCTTTTCAGGTGAGCTTCTGTGCTGAGTTTAGCAATCAGCAGTTAGAACCTACCAATCACCCCCTGTTTTCCTGGAGTGCTTTCTCTGAGATCCTAGACTGTTGTTATCCCATAGCAAACTCTTGGGGTGAGGCGGGCAGTGATACTGACGAATTGCTTTCTCAAGGTGGTTACAATTCCACAATGCTGTCAGGTTCTCAAGCTAAAGGCCCTCCTGTGGAAATGTGAAGAACTTAGAGGCCTCTATTCTTCAGGCACAGGAAAAGCAGTTGCCTCTAAGAGGAAGCCAGGACTAAGGGTCTGGGGGCTGTGTTCTTATAACTTCAGCCTCTGGTGAGATTGTCCAGAACTTTTCTAAGGGAATCTAGTATGGTTCCTTGGCTATCTACAGCCTCTTGAATTGACTTCTGGGTGTTGTAGATGGGACCACAGAGGGCAAAATCATAACATCTGCTCTATTTGTGTCTCAACATAAAGTTGATGGTAACTGCGGTTCCTCTTATTGGGTTTTTGTTAGGAGTTGGACAGAGATGATGATGAAACCGGCTTCTTGCCTAACCAGATTGCCTCATGTGCGGACAAGCTTTGCTTGAAGTTGGCTTGGACTTTTCAGAGGCTCAATTGTGGCCTTCATAAGGCTGTGCCTGGGGTTGTATTTCCAATTCCTCTCAACTTTTGTCCCTGTGGAAGGGAGGAAGTGGAGTTGTGATAGATATATTGCCAGATAGCACACAATAGCACAAAGAACGAGACAGACGTGGCGCAAGCCATTCACAGAGACAGATTTATGCTCTGTGCTGCCCTAAACCGTAGATCCATCTATTTCAAAGAAACAACCTGCTCACTGTATTATATTTCAGACAGACACAGCTTTGAGATGTTGACTTCTCCTGTTTAGCTCTTGCCAGCAACGCTGCACATTTTGCTGCAGTCAATTACTTTTGTGGGGACAGGAAAGTTTATTTGGCAAAGCCAATCTTGTGTCTAGATTAGAAGTGGAAAGATGAAGATAGTATTTGGCTGAGCTGTCGCCTTGGTGACGTATATATGTGTGGAGTTTTGTCTTGCTGCTCCTTAGCCAACTGCATTATCAGCCATAGAAGTATTACACTTATTTCGCCATTAGAGAAAAAAAGCCAGAGAGATAGTGACTAATCCAAGGCCAGGGTGTTTGGCCTTTGTGGTTTCTGTTTGGTTTCTCCCCATAGGCTGTTTCCTGGAGATACAGTAGAATCGATTGTGTGTTAGTGCCTCTCACTGATACTACGAGGGAGTAAACGCTGATAGTGGGTAATAGCATGCGTTCTGGAGCTAGGATGCCACGGTTTATGTTCAGATGCCTGTTACATGATTTCTGTGCCTAAGTTACCTTTTCTATCAAACGGTTATTCCAGGTCTGACATCACAGGTAGCTTGAAGATTTTAAATTTAGTTAAGACGTACACTAGGTGTTTGTTGTCTTGCCTATTTTGTTACTGAAATGTGTTGATTTAATGGAGATGAGTTAGTGTATGTATCACACATGTGAGGAGGCATTCTGCATTAAGATCTCTGCAGTTGGTGTTAAGGAATGAAAAGGTCCTTTTGAGAGTGGTATCATTTGGAAGAAGATCAGGAAATAATTGTGTGTATAGTTTTGTGTTCTCTGGTAGGTAGGTTTATAAAGATTTTTGATTGCTATTTTTAAATGTCCATCATTATGCATTTGATGGAGAAGTAAATAGTGGTGATATATTTCATGTATGGGCTAGATGATCAACTTTTTCGTATTTGTTTGGTGTGTGCATGTTATGGCTGGTGTGTGGAGATCAGAGGACAACTTTTCATGAGTTGGTTGTCTCCTTTCATCCTGTGGTTTCCAGAGATTGAACTCAGGTCCTCAGGCTTAAGACAGGTGTCTTTATCTTAGAGTTATCTCTCCAGCTCTAAACTGCTAAATTTTAATTAACTTATTTTAACTGGATTAGTCAGTTAAGCTTTGCCTTTCTCTTGTGAACTTAGAGATGAGAAAATACTTTGAAATTAATCTCCCTTAAAAATAGTTCTATTTTTCTAGTGTGTGTCTATGTATGGGTATGGTAATTGAAGGGAGGTGATTGTGAGGCCTGAAGGAGTTGTTGGGCCTCAGGAGCTAGAATTATATACCATTGTGAACTGCTGGTCGGTGCTGGAAACTACTAGAGGAGCAGACATTCCTATCACCTGAGCCATCTTTCCAACCATATCAACCTTTCTGGATTTCATAGTTTTATTGTTTTCTTATAACATTGTGTATTTGTCTTTAGATAAATACCTGATTAGGTTAAATCTGTTTTGAAAGGACATTGATTTCTTTTCTTGTTATGTTGGAAAAATGTAATTGTGGTCTGTTACAATGAAGTGCCTTTTGCTAAGTAGAAGTTCTATAGTAGTTGTTCTTCAGAAGTAGTTCACTGAGTCAGAGCATTCATTGACTGACTCACCTGGGAATACCTAAGTGCCCTTGCACAAGTGGCCATTTTTAGACGAAGTTCTTGATATTTTTTTCTTCACAGTCACAAATCATCCAGATGGCCCATTCACTGCCTGATTCAGTTTGCGTTCATAAAAACATCTTATATGAGTTTTCCTTAGACAGAGAAATTGTTTAAGATGTGGATTCTCAGGCCTGTGGTTGTCATTGTCATCATTTGTATACATTATATGATGGTAGGTTTGTTAACTGACACAACCTGGGAAGAGAGTCTCAAAAAGGCGTAGTCTAGACCAGGATTACCTATAGGCATGTCTATGAGGATGGTCTTGATTGCTTTAATTTATACAGGAAGATTCATCCTGAAAGTTGGTGGCGTCTTTCTCCAGTTTTGGGCCCCGGACTGTAGAAGAGTAGAGGAAACTAGCCGAGTACTATAGCATGCATCTGTTTCTCTCTGCTCTTCACTGGGGATGTGCATAGTTGGTTCAGATTCCTGCCTTGACTTTCCTGCGGTGATGTACCTTGCATTACCTGGAATTGCAAGTTGAAGAAAGCCTTCCTCCCCTAAGTTGCCTTTTGTTCATCAAAACAAAACAAAACAAAACAAAAACAAAACAAAACAAAACAAGTGAAACCAGAGTACAATCTTATCAAAATTTTATTGTTGTAAAATTGCATAGTAAATATTACTATCTTAATCTTTACGTGTACAGTTCACCAGTGTTGACTACATCCACAGTGCTGTGGGCAAGAATCCTAGGAACCTCAACTACCTGTTGACAGTTCCCCAGCCCCTGGCCACAGCCATTATATTTTCTGTGGCTGCTGAGTCAGCTAAGGGGAGTCTCTTATTTATTTCACTGGGCATATTATCTATAAGCTTTGATACTTCCTTCTAAGACTGAATAAGGCTCCATTGTATGTATATATGTGGTGCCTTCAGTTTCTCGCTATCTGTGATGGATGTCTGGATTGCTTCTCTCTTGGCTGTTGTAAATCATTTTGGTGATTATACTGTTTACATCTCATTGAGACTCTCTTCTTAGGTCTTTTATATGTATTCCTAGAAAGAGAATTAACTTTCTGAAGATTCTCCATACTGGTTTCCATGTTGTCTGTAACATTTTACCGTCTCATCAACAGTGCAGAAAGGGTCCTATCTTTTAAATATCCCCTTTCACTTTGACTGTGAATCCATGGAAAAGAGCAGAAGCGATGGTTATGGTGAGCTGCTTAAACTTTAGGAAGTCCTTGGACTCAGGAATTGTTCTTGTTTGAGGTCACACTGCTGGAACAGGCCTATAGGTTGTCACTTTATGGGTGTCCTGGATGTTGGGAGACCTAGACTATAAGTGAGAGGATTAATCTTAGGCAGATTACCTTGGTATCCACCTTGTGTTTGGATGGCTTTAGACCTCCAAAGACACTGTCTGTTGAGTGCTTCTCAGTAAGTGGAAAGGGCACATCTGTCGTAACAGTTAGAGAAACTGAACAGCAGAGACCGTGCTTTATATGCTGGGATTAAAACTCCATTCTCATGATTGGAGCCTGACACTTCCTGCCCTGACATCTTGGCAATGGGTATGAAGCGTAGAATCTGCTAAGAACACTTCCTTGCCGTCATGCCCACTTAAATCTGGGTTGAATTGAATCAGGATTATTTTGAGTTATTTTTGTAGGTCAAAAGTCTGAATGTTGGTGGTATGGTAATATGGGTGCCTCCATCCTTTTAGAGCCATAATTTACTAATACTGGCCACTTTTAGTGCTGATATTCTTCTATGCACATGTATTCTCCTTAGTGTATCCCTTTAGAAATTGGTTCATGTCTTTGAAAATGCAGGTAGTCTTTTTAAATTGACTGGACCTTTCTCTGCCTGCCTTCTCACAAGTGACAAGAGTACAGAGGTTGGCCAGCCAGTGTGGGAAGACTTTTCTAGAGAAGAGAGCTACGGTTATAGGGATCTTTAGGTTCTGAGCAGTGGGGATGATCTGCACACTGGAACCTCCCTTCTCTCGTTTTCTCCAACTGTAAGAGGAAGTGAGGGTCAAGGGTTATTTAAGGATCCTCTAAGTTACAAGGGCCAGGTACTTTAAGATTTGGGAATAGCCTAGTAGGTTCTTATGGCATGACAAGGTCCTCTTTGATGATAAATATTCAAATAGCTGTATGCCTTGCAGTTTGATGTCTAATAGTTGTATGTCTTGTGTGTCTCGCTCGGTAAGGTGGAGGCTGGGGCAGGTAGTTGGGTGGGCATAGGGAGAGAGGAAGCTAGTTAGGAAGCTTTTACAAGAAGCCCCTCCAGAGCACAGGAGGAACACTTGTATGCTGAATAAGGATCAAGTTTTCCCCTGATGTCTGGGAAGGTTCTGTGATGAGCCTACAGCCCAGGTTCACAGCGAGGAGGGAGAAACGGATGGATCCATGTGCCCTTCTGTCTTCTCGCCAGCAGCGTCTTCACACCCTATTGCCGTTTATGTTTTTTTGATGAATGATTAATTAGAAAAATAATCATTTGTAAATTGTGAGTGAACTAGACATTTGGCCCTGCCTGTAGGGAAATGGCGCCTCTGAGCGGGGGTGTAGCTCGCAGCCAGTATAGTACATCAGAGCTGCGGTATTCCCAGACCAGTGATGAATTTACATGAAGTTCCTTTTCAGCATATTAATGACTGTTATGGCTGAGTAACTAGCGAAAAATAATAGCAAATGGGAAGAGTAAATATTTAATGCTTCTATATCATTTATAACCCGGTACAAAATATGTGTTTTGATTTAGGAGAATAAATGAGTCTTGAACATAAGCGCTGACAAATCAACACTGTCTCTTCATTCCTTGTTTCCTTTATTCTTTGGTACTTAATTAAATTAAAAAATTAATTGGGGCTGAGGTGGATTTCACTAGGGGCGCAGACTTTTATTATTTATTCAGAAAAGTTTCAGGTCATGGTTTCCTGGCAGTTTGGATCTATACATCTGTCTGCATCATTGATTAAATGCCAGGTATATGCAGAGGCCTGTGCTCTCTCTAAAATACAGCTTTTATCACATTTTCCTCCTACTTAGAAACTTGAGTGACTTCCCCGCCTCGAGGATGAAAGCTGTCTTTTTTGGCCTCTTTGCCTTGTCCTACCTCCTTCTAGCTGAATCCCCTAAGGTAATTCCACGAGGTCCTTCTACTCAAGCTGCAGTGGTTGACTTCTTTCACCTTTGTCCCTCTCCTCAGAGCATTGAGACAGGAAGCAACTATGTCTTCCCCCACCCTTAAGTTCTTAAGTTCTCGCTTGATTCAAGGCTTAGTTGTCGTTGTCGTTGTCGTCTTCTTCTTCTTCTTCTTCTTCTTCTTCTTCTTCTTCTTCTTCTTCTTCTTCTTCTTCTTCTTCTTCTTCTTCTTCCTTTTCCTCTTCCTCTTCCTCCTCCTCCTCCTCCTCCTCCTCCTGCTCCTGCTCCTCTTCTTATTGTTTCTTTACTGATTTTTGTAGGGCTGCAAATGGAGCCTAGAGCTTATTCTTGCTATACCAGTACTTCACCACTAAGTTGCATCCACAGCTACAAGGACAAGAAGCCCTTTTCTGTTTATCTTCACTCGATGGGAACCATGTCAGTTTTGAATGTAGCAGAGATTGAAAGTGGGCCATACTTTTCTGTTCCTCCCATTTGAGCTCTTTCTAGGTAATTTTGGATGAATCATACTTTTCTTTACATCCTGTTAACCATCTTATCATCCTAGACAAACTAAGCAGACGTTACCCCACAGATATTTGTTAGGATTGAATTTAGTAGAGAAACAGTCTTAAGATAACAAGGTTTCTGAGAACATAGGGTTTTCATTAGGAGATTGGGTTAAGAAAAACAAAACCAAACCAAACAGCATTCATATAAAGTGCTGATGTAGGAGCTGGGGAGATAAGTCAGCGGATAAGAGCAATTGTTATGTGAGTATGAGGATGTGAGTCGGATCCTCAGGTATTAATGTATACTCACACCCCAGTGGGGGCCGTGGCCAGAGATAGGAACTTTGGATTCCTGAGGCTGACTGCTGGGGAGAAATTCTCCCTGTGTCTTTCCCGTGTTGTTAAAGTTCTGACCCAGGTTAAGCAGTGGTGTTCAGAAGAGGTGACTAGGATGGGCTTCTTACATAAAGACTGTGGGCCAAGGAGACCAAGAAAAGGCTGTGCCTACTGCTTCTGCATTTTCTTAGACTGGGTCTCAGCGGGTATCTAGCTAGCCTGGAACTTTCTTTGTGGACCAGGCTGGCCTCATCCTGAGAGTTCTGCCTACTTCCCAAGTGCTGGGAATAAGTACCACATTCAATCTGCTCTTACATTTTAAAGAGGCTCTGTGTAGGAGAATTTGTAGATTTCCTATATAGAGCCCTGGGATCATAACAGTGCTGGCTGCAGGGCGGAAACACCTTTTTCTTCCTTCCTTCCTTTTTCCCTTCCTTCCTTCCTTCCTTCCTTCCTTCCTTCCTTCCTTCCTTCCTTCCTTCCTTTTTTTCTTCCTTCCTTCCTTCCTTCCTTCCTTCCTTCCTTCCTTCCTTCCTTCCTTCCTTCCTTCTTTCCTTCCTTCCTTCTCTTCCTTCCCTTCCTTCCCTTCCTTCCTTCCTTCCTTCCTTCCTTCCTTCCTTCCTTCCTTCCTTCCTTCCTTCCTTCCTTCCCTCCCTCCCTCCCTCCCTCCCTCCCTCCCTCCCTCTCTCTCTCTCTTTCTTTCTTTCTTTCTTCATTTACATTTCAAATGCTATCCTGAAGTCCCCTATACCCTCCCCTGCTCTGCTCCCCAACCCACCCACTCCCACTTCCTGACCCTGGCATTCCCCTCCCTGTACAGGGGCATATAATCTTCGAAAGACCAAGGGCCTCTCCTCCCATTGATGGCCTACTAGGCCATCCTCTGCTACATATGCAGCTAGAGACACGAGCTCTAGGGGTACTCGTTAGTTCGTATTGTTGTTTCTCCTATAGGGTTGCAGACCCCTTTAGCTCCTTGGGTACTTTCTCTAGCTCCTTCATTGGGGGCCCTGTGTTCCATCCAATAGATGACTATGAGCATTCACTTCTGTGTTTGCCAGGCACTGTGATAGCCTCACAAGAGAGAACTGTATCAGGGTCCTGTCAGCAAAATCTTGCTGGCATATGCAATAGTGTCTGGGTTTGGGTGGTTGTTTATGGGATGGATCCCTGGGTGGGGCAGTCTCTGAATGGTCCTTCCTTCTGTCTCAACCTCAACTTTGTCTAAATACTTTCCATGGGTATTTTGTTCCCCATTCTAAGAAGGAACGAAGTATCCATACTTTGGTCTTCCTTCTTCTTGAGTTTCATGGAAACACCTTTTTTCATAGTGTTACAAAGAATTGACCTATACTGAGAGACAATATGAAGGGATGTGAACATAAGAGCTAAGAGACCACATGTATCAAAGTAGAAGATATTTAGAATAGGCCATTTTCTCCTCTGGGAAGGAATCAGTAGTAGACTTAACAAACTTGACTCTGCCTTAAAAAAACAGAAAGAATAAATCCTGATATAGCCTACAAAATAGAATAGATGTAGTTTTCTGAGTTGATAATGAGATACTGACAACAGTTAGAGGCCTAGAGCCAGGGTATCTTATCCTGGGCTCCAGGGTCTCAAAAGTAGTGCTTAAGGATGAGGTAAGAAATAAAGATTTTGGGGGACCCACAAATGCTTTTTTAAAGGCTTTTTTTTTTTTGGTGTTGCCTTTCATATTTGAAAAGTTTAAAAATATCCAATAGTTTTCTAAATACTAACTATACAAAGTAAGATTATAAAGTTTCCCTTGCACAGGTAATTTAGAACTGTTACATTTTTAAGAATTAAGAAACATAGGGCAGCAACATAGCACAGTCTTGCAAGTTGTCTTCTGACTTCCACATGGGCACAGTGACATACTCACGTAGATGCACATGTGCACACACAAATTAATGTAATAGAAAAAGAATTACTAAATGTGGCCCGTGTTGTGAATTTTAGTCATGTGCATATCTTTTTGTAGATGGCTATCATAAGTATTAGGTTTGCCTCAGTGCCTCTGACTCAGAGGTTTGGAGCTAGTGGCCTCAATATTTTTGGGCTTAAGCCTTTAGACACGTCTTAACTCTCACTAGAGTACCTAACATTAAGCCAAGCAAATGTTAGTATGAGCTACATGCAAGTGGTTTATTAAACAGGGTTCCAGAAGGCTGGAAAACGTGGGTTGTGTGTTCTTTGATAGTGAATGCCACACTCTGGTCTAGAATGCTACTGCCATTAAGTGGGGCCTTACTACAGGAGTAAGGATTTTGGAGTGAGGCTTGTTGTTTGTGTGCCTGCCATATTAGTAGGGGTTTAGATGATTGTGCTTGCCATACCACGTATATGTAAAGATGCTGGAAAATTACAGGTTAGCACAATGGCTACTATAAGTGGTGTACCTCTTCCGTGTTTTCAATAGTACTCAGATAATCTTCAATGAATCAAGTTTGAGGGTGTTTTAAAGCAAGCAATTTATATTTTAAAAGCGGGAATGGCAACATTGCAAAAACAATGACTGATTTAAGACTACCCTGAGGTTATGGTAATAATAAATCGTCCATCTGGAGGATTGTGAGAATTCAGAGTTCTGCGTGTTCCCGTGTGGGTGCACAGCAGGGTATGAGTGGGCGCAGCTTTGCAGAGTAATTCAGGTTTTTGATAGACAAGTCCCACGTACTTGTGTTCTTTGCTGACTAGCTGGTTTTAATTTACCATAACATATTTCTAGGGATTTTCTAGCTTTCTTATTATACCAATAGTAAGTACTATATTCTATATAGTCATATTAAAGAAAACAAACCTCTGTTTGTGGGATTACAAATGTGATTCTACAGCTCTCCTTTGAGAAACTTGAATCTAGTGGGTGAGTTTACAGGTGAATAATATTAAACATTTTGAGCAGGGTAATATGAAGGAAACCCTGTGATTAATTTGAGCCCTCCCCTTAAATGATCAGCCTGTATACTATTGTTCAGCGTACCTTCTTTTTAATATCCCATCAACCTAGCACCAAAGCAAGATCAACGGCTGCGTGTGAATAATTTTCTTTCCTTTCTACTTTCTGTGCCTCTCCCATCAAATTGAAATACCCGGGCACTTTCTTTCCTTTTTGAAAACACAAAAGAGGATTAGGCCATATAATGGACTATTTATGTGTCAAATTAAACGTTTTACACTGAGGCTGTTTTTGAGTTATGTGAGCAGTAAAAATATGTATTAAGCTGCCAAGCCTTTTAAAAAAATGCATATTATTTAGCTGATCGCTTGTAACAGTCTGATAGACCCATAATGGTATTTTGAGTAAATATGCATTTGAACAATTTATGAAACTTATGTTTACGTGTGTATTAAACAGTCTGGGAAGGGGCTGACCAAAAGTTATTACCGGTTGACAGCTGCTGTCTGGTGACCAATTTCAAATGAATTGGTGGATTCCCTTTAGTGTGGAGTAAATGGTTTTCTGTGAAGGGAGCTGATGGTGTAATCATAGTGTGGGACTTTAGCTCTGGAAGACTGTTTATAGGTTCAGGGAGGCAGTGGTTTCTCCATTCCTCAGCAAATTACACCCTAGACTCATATGTGTGATCTATTTTATTTCATTTTGTATCTGAGAATATTGTTTTTACCTGACTATATTCTGTATAATGTACACTTAACACTATATTCTGCTCTTCAGAACAGGTGTTTTTGTGATGATGTGTCCCTCTCAATAAATACATTTTCATGCTAGCTATCCAAACCATATAGGTATCTACACACATATAAAGCTTGCCCACAAATTAGGAGATTAAAATGTATACTTAGATAATCCATTTTTCTTTTTGTAACTTGGTGAATCATTTGGGGCATCTTTTGGAATACGCAGACCTTGCATTGGAGAACAAGGCCAGTATCCAAACCTTTGCAGAGGATGGAGAACAGTGTATTGTAAAGCCATTCATAATCTTGTGCAAGTCATTCAACTATCTGACTGGTTCTGGGTGGTTAGCTGTAAAGTATAGGCTCTCTGCCTGTAGGTTGTCATATATATCACTGAGAGTAAACGTCAGATGTCCACTTCAGTGCTGGCCATGTCATTGCTTGCCACAAAGCCTCATCTTCAGAGAGGTCTCGTTTGATCTGCAGAGCAGCTCTTCTCCTATCCTCAGCCATTCCTCCCCTCTCTTCAGTCTTTCTCTTTGTGCTCTGCTTCATTTATTCCTATTTAAACAGCTGTTCGCCATCTGAATTAATGTTATTTAAGTTTTCACTGGATTGAGGTATTTCAATTTTCTTTAACTTTGTTCTGTTCACTTTCATATCCTTAATTCTCAGAACAGTACCAGTGTGGCACATACTACATACTCAATAAACATGAATAGAAATTTGAGTATTGGTCTCTTAGTAGTTTATTCATATTACCAACTGTTGTGTTGAGTCACTGCTAATAGCTGGTTCTCTAGGACAGAGGCAGTAACTCTCCCTGTGTGAATTGCCTTCAGTGGGGTCCATGCTAATAGAGAGGTTGGATTGGTTTTTTTCTTCCTCTAAAGCCAGTGTGTATCAGGCACGAAGAAGTTAGATGGACCCGAACCAAGTGTTGGGTCCTGCTGTTTCACACTGACAGCCTCTTCAGCTCCTTGCATTTATTCACTTCACCAATGAGACCTCGGTGGGGTTGTGTGTATGCTTCAGAGGCAGTGGCATTGCTAGTGAGCCCCTGTTAGACCTCGAGGATACTTTTAGCATTTCTCCTCCCAAGGCAGACTAGTGCACTGTTGTTCTAGAGAGTCTGAACAAAATTTCATGCTTAGACAGCAGAAGGATCTGAGGAGGGAAAGAGTGCATCATGAGGTGTCCCCCACTTTTTTTTGTAGTTCTTTGAAATAAATAATTATGGAAACACCTGCTATTTAAAGGGGCACACTTCTGATTGGGCAGAGTGTTTACAGAGAAGTCTTTGGTGACTTCTGTGGGTTCCAGCTTTCAACAAGGGATCTTTTCAGCAAGTGTTTGCTTAAAAGTTATGAAGATGCAAACTTCCCCAGATCTTTCATGTCGAAAAGAGATTGCATGTGTAGCATTTAAAACACAGGCGTACCTGGAAGTAAGATGTCAGTAGGGCCATCATGAAGACTGGGCGCTTTGGAGTTGTATAAACCTTAGTCAAATATTGACTCTGCTGGTATTAACTCACCATTGTGAGTCCCCTCTGCTCTGTAAGCTGTAGTTGTAGTTTCTTCTGTAGGACAGTGATGGTTGGATTCATCCAATACAGTTAGGGAGATTTGAGCAACAGGATGCAAAAACATCTGTTAGTGCTTAGTGTTGTTTTGGGCCATCAGTGCATCTCAGCAGCCCCTTGATCCCTCTTAGGGGTAAACCCAGAGGGCATTATAGCAAATTATGAAGATACTTGGTCCCAAAGGGAAATTCAACTCATGCTATGACTAAGCTTTGGCTTTTTAAATTTTTATTATTTATTTATTTAATTATTATTATTATTTTTTACAAGAATAGGTTTTAGAACATCCCACCCCTTCCTGTTATGCTCTGCAGATTTGCCGTTTCACACAACGAAAGGCTTGACTTGTTGCCTCTGGGTGTGTAGTGTGCTTTTTGGCTGTTAATGTAACCTGCCCCACAGGATGGGAACTGTTCCTTTTACCTTTGGTAATCTCATGCCCATCCAGCTTGGATGTGCATTTTATTAGCCCATAAACTCCAGCAAGTTAGAGTTAGAGGAGTGTCTGCCTTCTCTCTCATAGAAGAAGAAAAAGATGAAGAGAATTGGGGGACTTGCTGGAATTAATGCATCTAGTTAAGAAGGTTGAAATTATAGATCAAATTTTCTTGTCCTTTTCAATTTAGAGTATGTGCATGTTGCCAAAGGATGGAGTCTAAGTGTTGTGTAGGCTGACCTTACTGTACCTTCTGAGCTACAGTCCTGGCTTCTGATTTGTATAACATTGCTATAGCCTGGTGGTTTTGGTGCAGTCAAGGTGACCGACCAGTCCTGCAGCATGACATGTGTTAGATAGCATATCCCACTTTCTTAACTCACCCCCAACCCTAACCCCATCCCCACTGAATCAAAAACTTTAAAAAGCCTACTCTGATACCTACTCAGAGCGTGGCCAACACTCTTCCAGTCTGAGCACTCGCACCTATTCAGTGGAAAGATTGTGGGAGGATTTAAGTTGATTGACTGAGTTTCATAGGGAATGCTAGGTCTTCATTTTTTTTTTCCTTCTTGTTTCCCAGTGCCATCTAGATCTCCCCATCTTCTATTGACGACTTCCAGTGTGTGTGTGTGTGTGTGTGTGTGTGTGTGTATGTGTGTAAGCCACTGCCAGGGCATACAGGTAGATTTAAAGGAAAAATTACTTTCACTTTTATTTCCTGCTACTAAGTACTGGTTCTAAACACTGAGACTTTGGGTCTGGCTGGGAGAGAGATCCAGTGAGGCAGAGGTTATCTTGATGTTTTGAATGCTCTCCAGGTGATTTTGGGGGGCAAACATGGTTGGGAAGCAGTGTGCTAGAGGAACAAAGAGCAGGGCACTAATCAACCTCTTTAGGTTTCCCTAAGTAGTGGAAGTGTGGCTTTGTTGTTCTGTACTCGGGCACTCAGTGGACAGGATTATCTAAAAGAAGTCATTATAGTTGCAGGGCCAACCCTCAGGGTTGAAAGTAGATTGAAATTCATTATTTAACAAGGTGCCCTTACTATTTATAGTTGGAGTGTAGGTATGGCAGTGAGAGATAAAATTACTTTTTTTTCTTGCTTTGAAAAAAGACAAATGTCTTTGAAATTAAGCATAAATGGGGTTTGAAGTATATGCTGTTTTATACAGCAAGAATGCCTTGCTCTACTGAACCAGTTTGGGTGTTTCCTGAAATGAGTTTGCCTTTCATGGGAGGGAAAGTGGTTGCTTGTGCTACACATATACCATCTGGTTAATTATCCTTAATATACTGACACTGAATATATTGTTAGGTGGACAATACAGAGGAGATACTATATCTAATTTTTTAAGTTTCATACAAGTTTTCAAAGAATTTTTTTAGATTTATTTTATATGCATGAGTGTTCCACCTGCATGCAAAAACAGGTACACCATGTCAATTCCTGGTGCCCACGAATCAGAAAAGGGCATTGGGTCCCCGGTACTGGAGTTACCCTTGGTGTGAACAACCATGTAGGGGCTTGGAATCAAACCCAGATCAAGCAACAAGTATTTTTTTTTATGGGGTATTTATTTCATTTACATTTCCAATGCTATCCCAAAAGTCCCCCACATGCTCCCCTACTCCCTACCCCACCCACCCACTCCCACTTCTTGGCCCTGGCATTCCCCTGTACTGGGGCATATAAAGTTTGCAAGTCCAATGGGCCTCTCTTTCCAGTGATGGCCAACTAGGCCATCTTCTGATACATATGCAGCTAGAGACACGAGCTCCGGGGGTGGGGTGGGGTGGGGTGGGGTGGGGTGGGGTACTGGTTAGTTCATAATGTTGTTCCACCTATAGGGTTGCAGATCCCTTCAGCTCCTTGGGTACTTTCTCTAGCTCCTCCATTGGGAGCCCTGTGATCCATCCATTAGCTGACTGTGAGCATCCACTTCTGTGTTTGCTAGGCCCCGGCATAGTCTCACAAGAGACAGCTACATCTGGGTCCTTTCGATAAAATCTTGCTAGTGTATGCAATGGTGTCAGCGTTTGGATGCTGATTATGGGGTGTGGATCCCCTATTCTTAAGACCTCTTCATAAAGTCATTGTTAAAAGCCGTCATAACAATTTGAGAAGTCCCAAGTCATGACTTCAGTGTTCAGTTTGGTTTGATTCCACTAAATATACTTGTTGATACTCATTTTAAAAACAAGTACATTAATCAAGATATTTAGAGAATTATCTAATATCAGTTTTTAAATATGTTTTAAGAATTATTTGTTGATGTTCTGGTAATATGAGGCTCATACCTTAACATGACTTTTTCATTTTAATGGCTTTTTTTTTTTAAATTATGGTTTTCTGGAATCATTGCTAAAGTAAATTTAACATGTTTTTACCAGAATTGTTTTGATTTTGAAATGCTTGAAATTCAGCATGAAATTAGACAGTAAGACACATTGTTCTTAAAGTTATGTTCTTCAGGTATGTGGTTTTTGTGCCAGAACATTCTACATTATGGGAGAAGATAATAGAAGCCCCTTGGCTCTCTAAAAATGTTTGTTTTCCTTCTAAAGAAAGGAAGGGTCTATTTTTGGCTTTTTTTTTCTGTCTTGTTGGCCCTGGGTGAGAATGTATTACTTGCAAACAAAAATACTTTTCAAGTTCATTTCCTCCTAACTGCCCGAATGGACCCTGGGTCAGAGAGTCAGCGTGCCTGTGAGAAGGTGAATGCACACACCCCCTCCCTGCTTTCTTCATTTCCAGTGGCAAGATCTGTTTTGCAATGAAGACACAGTCTTCCCATGGAAGCTTCAGCTTAGGTACCATGCCCTCTGGCAGCTAAAAATTCAGGACCCTCCCTCCTTTCTTGGCTAGGTCACCCTGCCTTAAGGAAAAGGCAGAGAACTGAGAGCACCCATCTTTGGGTGGGTTTTGTGAATGACAACTACCCACTCTTTGCCTCTGTACTAAGGAAGGGACCCAGGGCATTGATTATTCTAGACAAGTGCACTAACCACTGAACAATATCCCTAGCCTGGCACCATCAATCCGTAGTGCCTGCCAAGCATGTCTGAGCTGGGCTGCTTTCCCTCCCTGGAAACAGACCCTGGCAAGAGTATAGATTTTTTTTTTCCTATGTAGGGTACGGGAGTATTTTCAGAAGAGCAACATGATAATTTGGCTCATGGTAAAAACTTGTTCCTCTTTCTTTAAATATCCTGAATATCCTTACCCACTTGTCTAGATGTGCCTTTGAGAATCTCCAGCAGAGACCTTGGGCTTGCTTCATCAGCGCGCACGCATACACACAGAATGAAGCCTTTCCTAAATGACTTTCATCTTCAGCTGTAGATGAATGCAGAGTGACCTCTGCTCTGCCCCAAGAGCCTGACCTTCTTGTCACTTTGTGTAGCATTAATTTTCTAATGTGTTCTGGTCAGTGTGTAAGATTTTTTTGTGTTTGCTATTGGCTTAGATTTGATATTTCCATTGGTTAAAATATGTATGCCTATACTGTGAGCAGGGAGAAACAGACTAATAAAAACCCCTGAACCAGTGTGGCATATATAATTAATATTACTAGAAAATCTAGCTCATGGTTTATTCCTATGAATTTAAAAGTATTTGGAGTTATATTATTCACTTTTCTGACCAGTGAGTAGCAGGAGGAGGCTGTAACATTGTGTGTGTGTGTGTGTGTATGTGTGTGTGTGTGTGTGTGTGTGTGTGTGTATTGTTTTTCAAGCCTTTCCTGACATGTGACTCTCCTGGGAGGTAGATTAAAGATCATCAGGAGGCTGCAGAGATGACTCAGTGATTCAGTGTTTGCTTTCTGCTTTTCCAGAGGTCTGAATTTGGTTTCCAGCACCCATATTGCGAGAATCACAGCTTTCTTGTAACTCCAGCTTCAGGGCATCTGACACCTTCCTTGCCTTCACATTCACTTGCACACACGTGGCATATGCACATTCACATACATACATATAAGTAAAATGAAATTAAGTCTTGAGAGTCCGTGTTACTAGACATCATCCACAGTTTTAGGAAGCCTGTATGGTGCTTGAGAATTTACATTTCTAGTGTGTCCCCAGGAAAAGTACCATTGCTGCTCTGTGGTCTTTGCTGAGATCCACCACTTAATCTTTGTCTAGGAAAAGCGAACAGGATTGAAAATGCTCCCCTTTTCACAGAAACATGGGCTGCTCCAAGCAATTATTGAATAAATATTTATATTTTGCATGCATTTTTCTAATGTGTTCTGGTCAGTGTGTAAGATTTTTTTTTTCTTTGCTGTTGCCTTAGCTTTGATATTTCCATTGGTGAGGGACATTGGGAGGGTTCATAAAAAAAAAATGTTCCCTGCCCCTTGGGACTAAGAAATCCATCAATCCAGAGTCAGTTTCAGAACCTCAGTGGTGGAGAATGCACAAGTAGGTTTCCTGTGTATCCTGTGAGCATGATCCTGGCATGTCCTCAGCCTCATTTCTAAGGAATAAGGAAAGAAACCACAATGCTCTCACCAAGAGGAGTCAAGTCCCATTGCTTTCTCCTTTCAACTTCCCAAGCCCCCTTAACTAGACATTCACATGCCCCAGAATCGACACTGTCTGCTCTCCTGCTCTCCTCTCCCCCTTTCGTGGAAGCAGGCATGCTCACTTTCCTGTTCCATTTTAAAATTACAGTTTCAGACGCTGTCCATGGCGGCAGCAGAATGTGTAATAAGACCACGTTAGATGATCTTGGTTGAACTGATTTTTGTGACAGCATCAAAAATTCATGAGGTACCAGAGGGATGTACTGTCAGAGGGATCAGTCTGTCACTCTTTCCTTCCCTTTTCAGGTAGATCAGAGGTTTTGTGATGGCGCAGCAGTTTCTAGTGGGGCCTTCCAGTTCATGACCCTGCTGATTAAGACACTACAACCAGAGGAGAAAAGAAACACTGAGAGTAGCAGGTTCTGTCTTGAAGCTCTTCATTCCTTACCATGAGCAGTGAGTGAGCTTGGGAAAAGCAAATTTGTGTATAACTTATTCATGGTCACAACTGTGGAAGGCAAGTTTTTTTTTTGCTCTAGATAATCCTTTAAGTAGTACATTTTTTTTTTTCTAAAAAGATAAGATCTTATAGCCCAGGCTGGTCTCAAACAGATCAGGTAGCCAAGAATGACTTTGAATTCCTGATCCTCCTGCCTCCACTTCCCAGGTACCAGCATGACAGGGTCACATCACCGGTTTGAGAATATGTAGTGCTGAGACAGAACCAGAGCTTAGTACATGCTAAACAAGCACTCTACCAGCTGAGCCATATTCCCAGCCTGCCACAAAGACCTTTCAAGGGGAAAGGTTTCTGGTCTCACTAATGATTGAGCTAGTAAGTTTTCTATCTGTGACCTTTTGCCCTAGGAAAGAGAGGAAAAGTGTATTTTGGCTCAGAGTTTCAGAGGTTCCAACTTGTTGTCCAAGGTAAGACAGTTCACTGGCAACAGGCAATTGTGACAGCTAAGAAAAAAAAGCCACCATGAAAAGATGGGGAGCAAGTGTGGTATCTACGTCATTGTGGGTCCCGGGTTCCAGTGGTGTCTGGACACAGCCAATACACCAGCGGGGCAAAGTCTGGGATGGGGAGGGAGCCTGCAGTCCTGTTTCCCTTGGGACATGAGATTTTTGCTAAAAAGCGTACCTTAAGGGAAAGTTGGGTTTTGGGACAATGCTGTTTCCAAGGCCTCCTCTCAGGGTGCCAGAATGGACACTGCCAGTGTATGCCTGGGAAGGAAGTCAGGAATGGAGTCTGTGGTCTGTGTCTTCATGGTGGAGGCTGCTGCTGCACACCAGACCTGAAGGGGAGAACAGGTCTCAGGGAGCAGGATCCCATTAAATTGGGAGTTAGTGCCAAATGCCAGAGGGGCAGGAGAAGAGAGAAGGCCTTTGGGGGTCTTAGTGTTGCCATTCTTAGGCAAAGGCCTTCTACATGGAGATCTCTGATGAAGTAGCTCTCTGAGATGATCTTAGCTTGCTCGAGTTTCCTTATTGGGGGTGGATGTGAATGCATATAGTTTATTCAGGATTAACGAGGGATTCAGGATGTAATTTTGAGGGAAGTGTGTGAGAATATCCAGGAAGAGGAAGTTATTGGCTGAAGGCTAAGGCTAAGGCTATTGAGATGCCTCATCAGCATTGAGAGGCATTCCAGGTGCTGCATCATGTGACTGACTGGGGACGGTCTTCTCAGTTGGCAGGTGGTGGTTATATGTTCCAGAGCAGGCAGTAGAGGCAGGGAGGCACCTCCATGCCTGTTGTGGTAGATCTCGTAGATTCCAGGGCTTTGAGCACGTCTTACTTCACCAGTTCTTATGCCCTCTGCTACTGTGGTCTGTGTGCCCTACAGACAATTCACTTCAACTAAGTTCCATCTCCTCCTAAAAGCTCACCAGATTTTGAGCCAGCCAGTGGATTAACCCATTGATGAAATTAGAGCTTTCATTATTTTTAATCATTTCCCCAAAGTGTTCCTGCAATGATGGTACGTAGGCTTTCAATATAATGTCTTTGGGGGAGAACATTCTAAATATAAGCTATAACAGTAATGATCCTTTAATTCTCTGTACAGTGAGGTAGGGATAAGAGGTGTGTGTGTGTGTGTGTGTGTGTGTGTGAGAGATACATGGAGTGACATGGTAATTTCTTCCCAAGAGAGCTTTCTATAGACTAACAAAGGACATAGCCCACACTGGTGACAGGTTACAATGCTTTCCCCATCCTATTGATTGCTCATTTCTGGTCTCTGACCTTATTTGCAACTTATTGATCTAGGAGAAAAGCAAATAATTTTCCCTAGATAGCAGTTAGAGAGCGGGAATGTGATGACTTTTCTTACAAAGGGTTTAAAAAATAGTACTTACTGTCCAAATGGCAGCCCCTCTTCCTTCTCATGTTTTCATCTGTGAGCTTGCTGGCACTTTCCTGGTAGGATCACAGGTGTCACTGGCTAGCTATGCATTTCGGCTTTACTCTGGGTTGGAAGACACCACACATAGGCGGGTAGTGAGCTGTGATGGGCATTCAATAGACACGGGAACATGTGTGCAGACCCCCTCCCCCACTTCTGACCCTGAGGTCACATTCGACCAAGTGTCTGCCGTTTTGATTTTTTATACTAGTAAAAGCCAGAATGACCTTGTTGTTACTAGTTTTGTCTTGAGACTTTGATTCATGTTCTTGGGCTCATATTCATTCACAAATGAGTGTCTGAGATTTTAATTGCTAGAACTGCTGGATTTTCTACAGTCTGCTCCGGAAGGCGTTAAAGATAGGCAGTGGGAAGACAGGTGTAGTGGCCTCATGCCTGTAATTGATGCTCATGGGAGGGAGTGGAGGAGGATCAGGAGTTTAAGTCATCCTTGGCTACATAGTGTTTGAAGTCAACCTGAGATACATGAATCAATCACTCTCTGTCTCTCTTCCTACTCTTCTTTCCATTCTACCCACCCTCCCCACCTCTTTCTTCTCCTTGATACATAGTATAGGATTTGGAGTGGATTTTTACCATATGGAAAAAGTAGCATCAGATAATCTAATATAGATTAAGATAAATTCTCAGTGTCATATCTATTATATATTATTTTTAATTATTATTATTTTTTTTTTTTTGGTTTTTCGAGACAGGGTTTTTCTGTGTAGTCCTGGCTATCCCGGAATGCACTCTGTTGACCAGGCTGGCCTCGAACACAGAATTCCACCTGCCTCTGTGTACTGGCTAGTTTTGTGTCAACTTGACACAGCTGGAGTTATCACAGAGAAAGGAGCTTCAGTTGAGGAAATGCCTCCATGAGATCCAACTGTAAGGCATTTTCTCAATTAGTGATCAAGGGGGAAAGGCCCCTTGTGGGTGGGACCATCTCTGGGCTGACAGTCTTGGTTTCTATAAGAGAGCAGGCTGAGCAAGCCAGGGGAAGCAAGCCAGTAAAGAACATCCCTCCATGGCCTCTGCATCAGCTCCTGCTTTCTGACCTGCTTGAGTTCCAGTCCTGACTTCCCTTGCTGATGAACAGCAGTATGGAAGTGTAAGCCAAATAAACCCTTTCCTCCCCAACTTGCTTCTTGGTCATGATGTTTGTGCAGGAATAGAAACTCTGACTAAGAGACTCTGCCTCCCATATATATATATATATATATATATATATATATATACATATATACATATATACACATATATATATATTACATTTTAAATTACACTTTAATTTTTTATTTGAAACACTGTGTGTGTACATACGCACATGCTATCTGATGTAGGTGCTGGGAACTGAACTTGAATCCTTTAGAACAGTACAGGCTCTTAGCCTAATAAGCAATTGGTTTGGCCCCACTTATTATTCCTTTTTGGTCAGTATTACATTAGTACATATTCTAAGATAATATCTACAGTGAAAAGTTTCATATGAGCCAATAGGAACGACACTTGGCTAATTCCCATTGGCGTTGATCTTCCTTGAGTAATACCATGTATGCAGATGTAAAACCAAAGACTAAGCTAGTTATCTTTGAGACCGCTTGCTGTGCTCGTCAGCTCTCCGTTTCTGTGGTAGTGTAATTTAAAATGTAAAATATAAAGAAGTACACTTATACGCACTCTTATTCTGTCTACTCTCTTGGGAACAGTAGGTACCCTGTTGTAAGCTACGTTTTGCTCTTTGGTAGATACCAGTTTAACATGGAGATCATTCTATCTTGATAAACAGAAGTGCCTCAAGCTTCTTTTTTTTTTTTTTTTTTTTTTTTTTTTTTTTTTTTATGCTGCATGATATTTTGTTGTACAGTATCATCATAAATCAGCCACTCTGGCACTTGGTATTAAAAGCACCACTGTATTGGACTATTTTGATCATACAGCATTTAATCTCTGGTAGATGTTCATTTGTAGGATAGTTTCTCCAGGTGAAGTTGTCAGCCACAATACATGTGCATTTGTAATTCTGACAGTTGTAGCTGAGCTCCTCAGTAGACGGTGGACCAGGTCATACTCCATCCTGTGGAAGAACAATCATTTTCTGATGATATTATCAGCAGGGTGTTCTCTTACAGCTCTGCCAGCCTGATAGGAGAGAGTTGACAGCTCCCTGTGTGCAGTTTCAGTGTGTGTCTTACTCTGAGTAATACAGAGCATGTTTGCTTAGGTCGGAGACCTGATAGAGTTTACTTTGCTGTGATTAACAGTCTGGTCATATTCTGTGCTTGTTTTTTGTGCTGAGTTTTTGCTGTTCAAAATAGTCTGTTTGGGGGAATAGTTTGAGACTTCCAGAGAAGTTTCAAAACTTACTGGGATCTTCTTTCTTAATGCTACCAGCTGGTTTTGTGAGTGTTGCTCATGTTTGTGTGCACTTGGGTGCATGTGTGTGACTGCCAGGGGACAGCCTCAATTGTCATTCCTCAGACACCATCACCTCTTGTTTTGTTTTGAGACTGATCTGGGCCTTGTAGAGAAGGCTAGACTTGCTGCTAGGATCTGCCCATTTCTGCCTCCCCACTGGTGGAATTAAACAGGTGCTACCATGCATGTTTTTCTTTTGTGTTCTAGGGCTTGAATTTAGGTCCTTGTAATTGCGAGGTGACTTCCTGACTGAGCTACCTTCCTGCAGTCATTAAATCTTTTGTTGTTTTTATTGTGCTGAGGATTGAACTCAGAGTTTTATGTATGCTAGGTAAGCACTCTGTCACTAAACCATGTCTCCAGCACCAGTCTTTATGCTATATGGCTTAATTATGTTACATGGCTTAATGAAGGATATTGCTGGAGTTCTAGTGCTTGTCATAAGAATGTATGTCAGCCCAAAGGATGAAAATCCAATTGGTGATGCCTTGGCTGCCTCAGGGACTTTCCATATGGAGTGACAGACTTGGGAGGCTCTGCAGAGCATTGGACTAGACTCCATTGTGAGGCGTAGACTTCAGAGCCCATCTTCCATTATTCTTCTTTTACTCTTATCAATTATTAACTGCAAAGGTTATTGAAGTGAAAACCTTGCCTGGAGTTTGTATTTCTTGAGATTTACTTCCAATAATGAATGTGGGTTTCAAGCGACTGAATCTTTCATTGACCAAGTTTTGAGCACATTAAATATTTGGTACTTTTCCCTCTACATCACATGCTAATTGAGTAGCAGTAATTTTTCTGGAGCTTCATTCTGTCATCCTGTTCTGTTAATTGGTACTTGGAATCAGGAGCTACAATCTGGAGGCAGACAGGCTTTTCTCAGATGGAGACGGGCCTTGAAGTATGTCTCCCAAGGAGCCACCTAGCCTGCAAATTGAGAGCACTGGCTCTGGAATACAGTCTCCTGCATTTAAATTACGGGCTTGTCCCTTCTAGCTTTGTCCCTTCAGATAAGTTACTTAATTTTCTGAACTTGGCTTTCCTTACTAGGTGAATAGTAGAGAGATAAGGCTATCTGCTTCATGGCATGGTGATGAGGAAGAAAGGATGTATGTAAAGTGTTTAGTGCAAGCCAGAACACGGGGGTCTCAGTCAATAATGACTGTGTGATGGCACGAAGCAGGGGCTGCGTGTACAGTTCTGTATAGCACCTGCCTAGCAAGTGTCTGCCTTCAGATTCCATTGCAAACACTCAGACAGAGCAAAAGGAAACAAGCACAAAAACAGAAACATAAAAAGGGAGGCGGGTATAAGGCAGTGATCCCAGAACCATGGGGTAGACAGCAGTTGTGTTATATTTGACCATTATCAACCTTCCTCTCCTATGTCTTACAGCCGGATACAGTTAACCTGCTACTGGAACGTTCTTCCCTGCAGCCAATGTTTGCTTTCTTAACAAGTACCAGGCTCTAAACAAAAGCTGTGTGTGAGATGCTTCAAGGGGCTCTCCCAGAGCTCAGGTTGGCTCCTGAGCACAGGTGCTAACCACTGTCAGCACAGTGCATCTGCCCTCATTGGGGATGCCCAGTGTGCCACTGGGGATGCCCAGGCTGTAAGGTCATTCTCCTCTGCCAGGGGTAATGAGGACATACTTTGTAAAGAGGGTGGGAGAATTTGAGCAGGAAATGGGAAGGATGTTTCCCGGGCTTTGAGGATATTTCTGTAGACATTTTCAACTAGGAAAGTATTTCACCTCACCTAAATCTCATAAAATAATTTTGAGGAGGTAGTGTATCCCCCACTCTGTATTTGAGGAAACTGAGTATTAAGTAGGCTGATGGACTTCCATCTAAGGTCGCACATTTCCTCAGATTCACACTTCTCCTGTGGTAGAGTTGACCTTTAAGTTTGGATATTCTGATACTGACTCTTGAATGAATGAAACTGTCATAAGAAAAGTCTCTTCCTGTTTCTCTTTCTTTGAGTTTTTACATAATTTCTTAGAGGGCAGGGGATAGAACCCCAGGCCTCAAACATGTTAGGCAAACACCATGCCAACTGAGGCAAATTGCTAGCCTAGCAAGAGGGGACTCTTATTAGGAAGAGAAGACAGCTCATATTGGAGTAGTTCTTAGATATTTCTGCATATTGAGAATGCACTGTGTAAGTACTAGCAGGAAGTCTGAGAGCCACACAGCCTCTTTAACAAGTGAAAACACGGTGGTGCTTTGAGGGACTTGGTCCAAGTTTGTGTGGAAAGGGTTCCTCAGGTTGTGTGAGGGTAGTCTTCTGGGGACTGGTTACTGGAGGTGTGGAGGGAGCTCTTGTTGGAGAAAGCAGATGGATTCAGAGAGGAGACCTGTAGCTTTGAGATGGAGGCCCTTTTCCTTGAAAGTGCAAATAACTGCTGGTTAGTGTTCAGGTGTGATTGTACTGTGGGGCCATGGGAGAGCAGAATGGGAAGGAAGATGTGTGAGCCACTGGAAAGAAAGCCAGTGAGAAGTCTCTGTGACAGGTGTGTTCTGGAACCCATTGGAGAACTTCTAGTAGCCCTCTGGACTCCCTTGATTTAGGAGGCTTTCAGTCATTTCCTGTCTGGCTAGAAGTTGATGTGAGTGGACCAGCAACATCAGTGCCTCCCAGGCAGGATCTTGTTAGAGATGCAGTCTGGGAACCTTACCTTTAGATCTTCTTCAACGCCCAGATCATTGCCTTCATTTTAGGTTTATGCCAGTGTTCAGGCCCTCTAAAGTATTCTTTATGGTTCTCTACTTATGTGATGAATTTGCCATATACAAAATATCCATTGGATTTCTATGAAATAAACACAAAACAAGGTTGACTCGAACATGCAGCCAGTCTGGTAGCTCACAGTCTAGATACATAAATCTACATGTTTATAGGCTGCTGCTGTAAAGAAAGAAGGAAAGGCAAGGGAGGTGCAGAGAATACACGTGACTCAGGATGGTAGGCATTTCTGTAGGGATGTACAGGGGCAGGTGGATGCAAAGGATAGAGACACACCATCCATGCAGAGTCAGTCTATCCAAGGATTTACCGCTGCTCTGGACAGTCTGTGGGTAGCTCATGGCCACACTTGTCTATGGCCGGAGGCCTTTGTACATTCTGTTCAGCTCTACCAGGGACCTGTCTCTGTCTGCTTTATTGGCATGATAAATGGTCTGCAACTGGGCATGGTTACAAAGGCAGGTCAAGAAAGGACACCTCCAGCATTTCCTTTCCGATCCATTCTTCCTAAAAGTCTGCATATCAACCATTCTGTAAAAGAAAAAAATTGATTTGTCACTGATTTTTTTTTTCCCCCCATGCTTCAGCCTGAAAGAAATGTAAATGTTGTACTGGCCTTTAGTGCTCTGCCTTCAAGCCTAGATTTAGTGCTGATCATTATACTTTTAGAGTAGGTTAGGTATGAAAATAGCAGCAGGTTGAAGAGTCAGAGGAAACTGTTTGCTCTCTTCTGCTGATTTGGGCAGAGTTGAAGTACGAATATTAATATAGTCCATTTAAACAATCAAATCACTCTCAGAGAAGAACTCTAAACTTTAGTAAATATCAGAGATCTTGTGCACTAAAAATAAAAGTCCTCTGTTATTGTTTGGCTTTTTACAAATTGTTTGGTGGTAAAAGTTGGGGTGGCTTGCTACTTATTTTAAACATGTAAATCATTAGAATATAAATTAGGTATTTAGGCAGAGCCCTTTTCCCCCTAGAATGTGAAAATGGTGGCTTGTCTAGCTAACTTCATTAAGTTTTTTGTTATTGTTTAGCTCCTGGGATGGGTGTTGACCTTGTTCTCTTTTCTGCACCCTTCCCCCACTTCCCCGTGCTCAGCTATACTCTCTGCACCAGCTGCTGTTCACTGTGCTAACATACTGATCTTTCTGAGATTCCAAACACTCTATGTGGAAATGGTGTGTAAGAAACCTTCAGAGGTGGTGCTTGACTGTGGCTGTTTGTAGAATGCTTGCTTATGCACAAGCCCTTGGATGCCATCCCCAGTACTATAAAAACCGGGTATGGTGGCATGGCCTTGTAATCCTAACACCTTGGCTAACACTAAGCATCGTAGGAGCCCATGCATCGTAGAGCTGGGATGCACATTCTGATGCTTGCTCTTCTGGCTCTGCCTCCTGCTTTTAGGTACCCATGCTTTCCTGTTGTTTTCTGAGTGGAGAGGATCTTCCTACCATTTTTCTTTCTCCTACTAGAAAACAACTGTTGGATGTTCCAAACAATATGTTTCTAAACGTCATCGTCTCGTTATCTGTTCAGCCTGTTAATGTAATTAGTAATAATATTAATACTTCTAACACTAGTTAGTAATAAGAGCCATTCCCACATTTTTAACTTCCCCCTATTATACAATAAGTTTTTAATGAGTGCGTAGGAATTTGAATGGATGTATGAGTGGTCAGTTCCAGTGTCTGGGCCCTGTGATTTGAGGAAGGTGTTCAGTGGCCACCATCAAAATGGATTTGATACAGACAAAATGAATGCATTTGTTTCAGCTGTATAAGATTGAAACCATATATATATATATAAATTATATATATATATATATATATAATGTGTGTGTCTCTGTGTGTGTGTGTGTGTGTGTGTGTGTGTGTATAAAATATACCAGCAAACAGTCTGATGTTCATTTGTATTCAGGGTCAAGTTCAGCTGATCAGTGTAGCATGGGAAACCTCCACTGACTGACCAGGAGTTCATCAGGCTGAGCTTGTGTCTTGTTATAGACGCTCTAATAAGGTTTCCAGCATTGTTGACTTCCATTTTGTATGCTGCGAGTCCTTGGCTGGTTCGGTTTCTTCTGAGGCAGTTGATGGTTACCTTGCATCTTGGTGAGTTTGCATTGGTGTTTAAGACATAGATGGATAGCAGTCTTGTTAGGTAAGGTCCCAACCTTAAAGTCCTTATATTTTAGCTTTACCCTCTTTAGAGATCTTGCCTCAGAAACTATTCCATGCTGAGTATTCCATTCAAATGCGATTAGAATTTGGACCAGAAATTTGAAGACACATACTTCAGTCCATATTACTGGACAGGGATGTTTCTTCACTTTTTTTCTTTCTTTCCTTTTGGCAATTTGGTTTCCCAGGAGAACATTTAAAAAAGTGATTTAGAAGGAAAAAGATTGAGGGTGCCATCAGTAAGTAACCTGTGAGCATACTGGTGGCAGAAACTGAGTGAAAATGAGTTTTTGACACATCCTATAGAGTTGTATCATCCTGGCACATTATGTTCTGGTTTCAGGGAGAGATGAAATCTAGCTGTACGTGGGAGCGCTGGACAAGCATCTGTGTTGTTGTGAAATGAAAAGGACAAAGTGGGGCAGCTTTTTAACCTTTTTGAAACCTTTAAGCTTCTTGAAAATTGAGAGCTCTTATTTCTGCTGTCCCTTTTGGCCTAGCTCAGCAACTTGGTGAGCAGCAGAATGACGGTCTCTTCCTTTGTTGTGGCTAACACCATACTTGGCATCTGCCAGATGTTATAAAATATTGGTCAAATTGAATTAATTAATTTACTTCAGCCAAATTGTTCTCCAAGCCTTTTGTGCTTTTTCCCCTTCCACTTTTGTTTGTTAGTTCCCACCCTCTCTACTTCACAGTTCTAGCTTATGGCTCTTCCCTCCCATTCTCTTTGTAATTATCCAGTCATTTATTAAACGGAGACAGGCTTAACTAGACATTAAATAATTGCAGGTGTGCAGCTGAATTGAGCTGCTGTCCTGTAGGTAGGCGCTCACAGCTGCTTCTGCAGTGTTGGGGGATGAGAATACCTTTTATCTCATTTGGTTACACGATGCTTTGCATGTTGCACAGTGAAAGAACGTTGATGCTTCTGCTGTAAGCAGTGTGCAGATGCTGGCATGTTCTCAGGAAGCCAACAGGAAAGGCACCAGGAGGTCAGGTCTTCCTTGGAATTTTGCCTTGTTCTTTTGCTATTTTCTTGGTAGAGGACACTTGAACTGTCCTTCCCTTGAAAACAGCCTTCAGGGTTCTTTTTTTCCTTTTGTTATTTGACTTGGTTTTACTATGTAGTCCATGCTGGCCTTTAACTGGTCATGTAGCTCACACTAGCCTCTAACTCCTCCTCAGTCTCCAGACTCCTCCTCCCAGATGAGTGTGTACCAACACAATAGATTTCACCTTTTCTTTTTATTCTAAAAAGTTTTAAAAATTACAGTTACTGTGTATGTATGTGTGTACTTGTGTCCGTGCACAATACATGCACACATGCATGGAAGTGAGAAGACAACTTGTGGGAGTCAGTTTCTTCCTATACCATGCATGTGCTGGGAATTGAATGAGGGTAGTCACACTTAGTGCCAAGCATTTTGCCATGGAGCCATCTCACTGGCCTCTGACTTCAGCTTTCTGATGGTCATGTTAACTACCACAGCAGGATTTTCCCATTTCTTCTTAAGAGATAAACAGTGGGTACAGCAGTTAACTTTTTGCTTCAGTGGTGAAACTTCATCTTCATGCTTTATGTTCAACTTTCCCTAGTCTATAAGATATACTTCCTTTTATGAGTGTAATTTTAGTTTTAGAATTGTGGTATACCCAGTTTGTTTTCTTTGGCTTCTTATATCATTTATCACAACCGCTAGAGGAAGATATGAATTATATAGTAAGTACCTAACTCCATTTAAACCTCGAATAGGCTCTTAATAAAGGACTGCTAAAGCTATGCAGTAACCTAGTGGTTATAATCACAACTATGCAGGATTATGGGCTAAGTATATGTAGGATATATTATAGGTATAAGAAATATGCTGGGGCTAGAGAGGTTGCTCAACTGTTAAGGCCATTGGCTGTTCTTTCAAAGGACCTGGGTTCAATCCCCAGCATCCACGTGGTACGTGCAACTATCTGTTGTTCCAATTCAGGGGATCCAATGCCCTTTTTGGGACTCTGTTGAAACCAGGCACAGAAGTGACATACAGATATACATGATGACATGCATCCATACACCTAAAAAAAATGTTAAAAAAAAGAGAAATGTTGCTACTTGCCAGTTGTATAATGTTGAATATGTTATTTAAATCTCAGTATACTTCCCCTCTTCCCCACTCCCGTGCTTGGAATTGAACCTAGCGTCGTTCACATTACTAGATATATGCTCCATCCTCTCACTGGGCATTCTAGTTAAGTGCTTTACTGCTGGGCCATACCCCTTATCCCTCACCCGGGCATTCTAGGCACACAATGGACTGCTGAGCCACTCTCCCAGATACCTTTTAAGTGTGTGTCTTAATCTTTAGTTTCCTCATGTGGGTAGTTGTGAAAGTTGAAGGGATTTGGTAAGTATTTGAAAGCACACAATCTACTAAGCCTTTGTCTGGATCCTGGGAGTAATACACACATGCACAAAACAGCCTACATTTTATATCCTTGTGGAGTGAATATATCTGAATCTGTTTTTAGTATCGATTAGCCAGTGTTTATGATGAACATTAACTGAAGTATTGACCCAAGAAGATTTCACTTGGCAGTTTAAACTCATCCCTTGTTCAGCAGGTCTTGTTCATATCAAGTATCACAGACAGCCATCCATTGTGAGGCTTCAGAATTTGAGCCTAGACTAGCTGTATCTGTGTGCCTGAGTTTCTGGCTTGAGTGCAGAGCTCCTCCTGTGGGTCACTGCTCTGTAGGCTGTCCCCGAGTTTCCACAAACAGACTCAAGAATAAGGGCTGAGTGACACCTTTGATCCTTTGAATCTCGGTGTGAAAGCCAGGTTTGTCCAAGTAAAGTGTGAGTGGATCAGGGAGGGCACTGTGGAGTTTAACTTAGCAAACCCGTTCTGAGAGCTGTGCTTTGTTGATACCTGCAGAAACACAAGCAGATTAAAAAAAAAAAAATCCCAGGATATCGGATTGATCAGCTTCTCTAAACTGTTTATCGTGGGTGGCCAACAGAAAACCCTTCTGAGATATTCTGTTCTCCTGGATGACTAATGAAGATAGAGACACTGGTAGTACCGAGGGAACTCTGGTAGCATGCTGAGGTGGGAGTCTGGCATTCAGCCTCAGAGGGTGCTAGTGAGCAGGGAGTGGGTGGGAGTCCTCGGTAAGTCCAGCGTTGAAAGACTTGGCACTGGTCCCTCGAGAGAGGTATGAGAATGTACGCTTGCTCTCACGTGAGCTCTGCTAAGTTATTTTTAGAATATGTCTGATCAGAGTTAGTATTCCATCATGGGTCAATAATTTGTATTCTTAAGTTCCTGCTTTTTCTATTAGAGAAGTAGTAAACAGTATACGAGAGTAAAGAGAGGCACGCTTGGTTGTTTGTTAGAGTCGCCACGTAGATACTGTCCTGGTGAGGTTTCTGTCGCTGTGGCAGACACCATGATCAAAAGCGACTCGGGGAGGAAACGGTTTATCGGTTTGCAGGTTAGATAGAGTTTATTGTGAAGGAAGCTAGAGCAGGATCTCCAGGTAGAAACTGAAGCAGAGATCATAGAGGAAAGCTGTGGACTGGCTTGCCTTTTTATAGACTCGAGGACCACTTGCCCAGAGCGGCACTGCCCATGGTAGACTGGGTCCTCTCAACGTCACTCATTCATCAAGAAAATGCTTCACGTGCAGATGTGTCCATAGGCCAGTCTGACGGAGACACCCTTTCAATTCACTTCTCTCTTTGAAGATGGCTCTACCTTGTTTCAAGTTGACAAAGCAACAGAACCAAATAAAAGAGAACAAATCCTAACTGGCACAGACACTTTATGCTGTGTGTGTGTGTATGTGTATATATATATATATATATATATATATATATATATATATATATATTTTTTTTTTTTTTTTTTTTTTTTTCTTCTTTGAGATTTGGAATTTGGTCTCTTAAGAACCTACTGAGAAGATTAGTTATGTCTGATATGGTCAGCCCTACATGCATTTTTTTTCTGTTTATTGCAATAAAGGCGTGAAGGTTTTTATTGGAAGTTTTTTTTGAAGTTGAGAGGAAGCCTTTACATAGTTGTTTATCAGAGTCACTAAATAGCTCAGACATCCCTGGTGACTTAGCTGGTGGCCTTTACTACCTTGCTGGGTGCTTGTGAAAGGAGACTGTGCTTGCTTCCTTGCCAGCAAAGTGTCATGAAGCCAGATGCAGTGGGAATTGCTGCAGTGAGCAAACTTAGCAGGATTGTTGCACAAGATTGGCAAGTGTCCAGCTTTAGACTATCTTGGAAGAACTGGCTTTAGGGCAGAGAGGAAAGGTTTAGACAACAACTTTCTTGCTTCTCGGTGGCCTTATCCTTACTAAACCTGACTGAGGCTTCTTTGTGCCTTTCCCACATCTGGTTCTTAAGTACTTTCTGTGGGTGGGAGCTTTGTATAAGGCTCCCGTGCAGGTGCAGTCACAACTTTCCCTAGAGGAATAAGTTAGTTTGTGCAGGAGTTGACAGAGGGTGTTTTACAGAACAATTGGAAACTTCACTCCATACCAACTTTAGTGGCTTGAATAGGTATGGACCCCATAGACTCAGGTATTTGAGTGCCTGGCCCATAGGGAGTGTCACTATTAGGAGGCATGGCCTTGTTGGAGTAGATGTGGCCTCATTGGAGGAAGTATATCGCTGTGGGCTTTGAGGTGTCCTATGCTCAAGCTCTGCCCAGTGTGGGACAAAGTCCTCTCCTTGCTGCCTACAGTTCAAGATATAGAACTCTTAGCACAATATCTGCCCAAAGGATGCCGTGCTTCCCACCATAGTAAGGACTAAACCTCTGAAACTGTAATCCAACCTCCATGAAATGTTTCCCTTTATAGGAATTGCCTTGGTCATGGTGTTTCCTCAGAGCAATGGAAACCTTAGATTCTCTCCTGTAACTTCTCGCCACCAGAGTTGAGTGACGGTCACCTGTCCAATCTCATAGTTTTCCTTAAGTTTAACACATCAGTGATTCTTCAAAAATAACGAATTTCTGAATACACCCATGAGAACACCCAGTAGCACGGGTAGCAAGGTGCTTTTGCTTTGAGTCTGTCCTGAGTGTGTTCTTCACTGTGCAAGGCCAAAGGGGGATTTTCTTGGTTTTTACTCCTCTTGCCATGAAGATTTTTTTTTTCCATTAAGTAAAAATACACCCAAACTGTGAACTTCATTAAAAGAGGAGTGTGAGAGAATTAGAAATGAGCAGAATGCTACCTCTATGTCTCAGGAAAGTTTCATGGGACCTCTCAGTACTGCCCATTGAACAAATTTAATCCATTGTTTCAATAACATTACCCATGATGTCTTTTCTGTTTTAGTTTTCTTCTTTTAAAAATTCCTGGGAAATACCAGAACCTTTCCAAGTTAACTAAATAAACTAACACACGTTTGAAATGTTTCAAAGTAACCTAGAGCCAGTGATTCTAAACTTTGCTATTTGGGTGACTTTCTGCTGAAGGACATATCACTAAATTGCACGAAGATCCTTTTTTGTTCCCCATTATCAGAAACTAAAGCAGAACTAAGCTGAATAAATTTTCCAATTTACACGAGTACCTTCTAAATGGTCTCTTTATATACATTGCTTGCATACGCTTGCAACCCGAGTATCACCGAGAGCTACAGTTTGTCAGGGTTTAGCTCTTAATTAGCTTATGAGATTACATCCTTTTGAAGCTGTAGACCACAGGTGTTGGCTAGTTTTCCAAAAGCAATTAAAATGCCCACTGTTATAATTAAGCTTGTTACTTGTTGTATGTTCTGGTTATAAAATGTATTGGCAATTAAGGAAATGGAGACTGAGGCATTTGGCTTGGCTCTTAGAGATGCATTAGACTCGACTTCAACCTTGGTCCCTTAGGAGAAGGTATGGGTCCCTGGGTCAGTTGTAGTACCTTGAATATTTATTGTTATACCTTGAATAGCAATAGCTGCAGATTATTGTGGAGTTTATCATGGTGTTCCAACAGATAAAAGATAATGAAAACTGTATCTTTTAGATGGTGGTCTTGTAGCCAAGACGCCTTTATAAGAAACATTGCCTTATCTTTAAGAAGTTGGCTTGACCCTGACAGAAAAATTCAGTCTGTTAAACTTTGACTCCCCATGTTTCTTGTTCATTTTCACGTTGGTTACTGAAAAGGAGGTGTGGGAGAGTTGCCACAGGTTTAACGTGGCTATGTCTGATGTCACAGGTTTAACATGGCTATGTCTGATGTCACAGGTTTAACATGGCTATGTCTGATGTCACAGGTTTAACATGGCTATGTCTGATGTCACAGGTTTAACGTGGAATGTCTGATGACTCTACAGCAGTACAAGCTGTTACAGCACAGTGAGGTTTGGCCGATGGGAGAAAATTTGATAACAGTCTCCATGGCAGTACAGATCTTAGTGGCTGGTTTTGCATGTTGAATTTCTTCTTTCACCTCACTGACTCTTTGCAGCATTTTTTGGGGGTATGTGCACCCCACAATAACATGGTAGCAGTGTCATGGGGCTCACAGGTCATTTCGTGATCACGTAGAAATCACCACGTAAATAAAGTCCTATGAAATTTTTGTACTTATTTTGAAATTCCTTCAACATTTGTGGAAGAAGATGGAGCACTTATTTTATGTGGTTCCATCCCATTGCTTTGGCCTGTTTGTGCCCTTAGGCAATTAACATGAAAATGAAGGCTTAGAAATGAATTGAACATTTAGAGCAGGGCCTGACTAGGCTTCACAGGACATTAAAATCAGGGAAGAGAAAAGGGCAGGTGTTCTGTAATTACTATTTGGTTTTGAGGACTGTTGGAAAAATTGGGTCTTATTTTAGATTTACTTCTATCCAGAGTTCCTCTAAGGTTATGATTAATATTATAAATTATTTTCTTTATTGGTCTTAGAGACTAGAATTATCAGAGGAACATTTTCTTGGGAAAACTACTGTTCATTTGTGGTTCTCTGGATATTCGGTGTTGAGTCTACAATGTATTACTGTAGAATCAATTTAAAGGCTTGCGGGCTAAGGACATTTGCTCATTGGTTCTTTTAAGTCTATTTATACAAGCCTTTTCTGGCGCTTCCTTTGTAGCATATTTTTCACAATTTATTTCTAGCCTTGTAAGAATGGAGGGGAAATTACCAAATTATTAGGTTGGTTGCTTATTTGAGTTCTGCCATTTTCCCTCTGTACAGAATGAAATAAAATCAGTCTTTGCTGCAATCCTGTGAGAAAAGATTACAGGTTCTGAGGAAACGACTGTTTTCAAAGGGTGTATTTGTGTTTAGTGTGAAGTACACAGTTAGTGTGGTATTTTCTGTTAAAACTACAATGTCATTATCATAAAGTCATACACACCCAAAAGGAGGTGTGGCAGTATGGTGTGATTCGCTTTTTCAGTACTAAAAGAAGAAGAGAAACCCAGCAGAATACACCCATTAATGCTGCTTGCAGGCCTGATGTCAGCTTTGATGGCCTTTCCTTGGGAAGCTGTTTTTACTTCTTTAGTGGAGGATTTTGCCTCTTCCTCATGCGCCACAGCACTCCACACCTTTGTCCACTCAGCACTTCTGGTGTTGTTTGATTCCTCTGTTTGACTGTAAACTACAATAACATAGCACAGAGGCCGTGAGACGGTTTTATTTTATTTATTTATTTTGTGGTTTAATTTCCTCCCTCCCTAGATAGGGTCTTGCTGTGTAACACTGGCTGTCCTGAAACTCTGTAGACTAAACTGGCCACAAAACCACAGAGATATCTGCCTGCCTCTGTCTCCTGAGGGCTGCGACTAAAGGTGTGGGCCACTCACCCACCCTTCTAATTTTGTTTTTATTAACACATAGTGTGGTGGTTTGAATGAAAATGGTCCTCATAGGCTCACTTGGAGTGGAATTATTGGAGGTGTGTCCTTAAGGGAGTTAGGTGTGGCCTTGTTGGAGGAAGTGTGTTACATGGGGGTGGGATTTGAGGGTTCAGAAGCTCAAGGCAGGCTCAGTGTCAGGCTCTCTTCGAGCTGCCCACTGATCAAGATGTAGAACTATCAGCTACTTCTCTGGCACCATGTCTGCCTGCATACCACCATGCTTCCTGCCATGACAATAATGGACTAAGCCTCTGAAGCCAGCCCCAATTAATATTTTCTTTTATAAGAGTTGATATGGTTACGACCTCTATTCACATCAGTAAAACCCTAACTTAGACACATATATATATGCGCGTCTGTATATGCCCCATATGCCTGGGTATCTTCAAAGGCCAGAAGAGGAAACTGGATTCTCTGGAGCTGGAGTTACAGGCAGTTGTGAGCTGTCCAGCATGGGTGCTGCTAACTGAACTTAGGGCCTATTAAAGAATAACAAGGGCTTTAAACCACTGAGCCATTTCCTCAGTCCAAAGGCTTTGCTTTTTGAGAGTTTCTTTTCCTTCTTTTCAGTAAAAATTAAAGTGCATTTGATATGCACAGCCTGGGATTATATATTGTGCACATGAATAATACAGACTAAACTTTGGCATACTGCTTACTTACAGAACCAGCCTACAGCAAGAATAATGAGGATATCTGGTACAGTCTAAAGTTTCCTCTTTGTAATAGGGTTTTCGTATGTCTTTTTTCTATTCTTGATAACTAATCTGTTTTCTTTCACTGTAGATATGAAGTGGGTACATTGGATACATTTCTATTTCATTAGTATAAATGAAACCACACAGTATGGAATATTTTATTAAACATAATTATTTGATAGCCATCCATATAGAAGTATGTTTGTGTGTATGAATGTGCATGTGTGTTTATATATGCATGCATATGAGCATGCACATGTATATATCCATGGAGCCATCCATCCATGTATAATGTTATAAATAAAGCTGCTATAAATATCTGTATATCAGCCTCTGTAATGGACACATGCTTTTGTTTCTCTTGGGTGAAAAGCCAGGGTGGAATGGTTTGTTTGTGTATGTCTTTGTATAATAGTATAAAATTGATGAGTTTCTGAAGTGTCTTTTTCTTTGCCTTTTGCTTTTCTGCTAATAGTGTGTAGTAGCTTCATTTCCTCCACACTATTGCCAGTCCACATAAGAAGGTCAATAACTTAAGAAGTTTTAGCCATTTTAATAGCTATTTGGTGCCAGGCAGTGGTGACACAGAGGCAGGTGGATATCTTGGTCCCAGGACAGCCTGGTGTACAGAGTTCTAGGACAGCCAGAGAAACTCTGTCTCAAAACACCACCTTCAACAACGAAAATCTATATGGGAGATCTTGTCGTTAGCCTTTTGTGAAGAACTCATGATGTTGAGCATCTTTTCATGCACCTGTTATCCATGCCTCTTCTCTGACAAAACGTTTCTTAAAATACTTTGCTGGTACGTTTATGAGGCTTTAATTGCTGTGCATGTCTGTGTGAGTGCATGTTGTGTGTACTTGAGTACCCACAAAGGCCAAAAGCGAGCGTTGCATTCACTGGAGCTGAAGTCAGTGATAGCTGTGAGCTATGGAGTGTAGGTGCTAGAAACTGCTCCTGGGTCCCCTGAAAGAGCAGGCCGTGTTCTTAACAACAGAATCATCTTTTCAGCCCTAGTTCAAGTGACTTTTAGCAAATATAAGATTTGTACTTATATCTTCTTGGCCTTTGGCTTGTATTTCCATGTTTAACAGTGTCCTTTGAAGAGCAGGAATTTAAAAAACAAACAAACAAACTAGGTTTAAAAATCTTAATTCATGCAGTTAACCATTTTCTTCAGGCAGAATGCTAGAAATATTCATTGGCAGTGAAGAGACAGATCAGAAGTCTTATATTTTGATGAAGTCCGCGTATCAGTGTGTTCTTTTATGAATCATGCTTTTGGTATCAGAGCTAAGAAATCTGCCTAAAAGTCACAAAGTTGTTTTTAAATAGAATGTTTAGATGGTTAGCTTTTACATTTAGGTCTGTGATTCATTCAAAGTTTTTCCTACACGGGGAACTATGGCTTGAAAATACTTTTCCCCCCATATGGCTAGCCAGTTGTTTGAACATAATTTGTTGGAGAGACCATCTCTTCCCATGAAACAGCCTTTGCGCTTTTGTCAGACATGAGTGGTCCAGATATGCCTCTGATCTTGTGGAAGGTTCTCTGTTACAGTCAGTGTCCATCCATTCTTAAGTGAAATGTCAACAGGTATACCAGGAGGATAGTGAAGAGAGGTTAAGGAGAGCTGGGGCGGTGGGAATAGTTTCCAAGGCAGTGTCTCTTCAAATAAACACCGGGCTTTCATTAGGGAAGGTCACAGGTATAGGATATAGGATAGTCCCACCATCAGATGTAGACATTGATACATCCTGGAGCATGATCACTCTAATACCATGATTCTTCATGTTCATTAAATGGTGGACACAGGGCTGGAGAGATGGCCCTGAGGTTAAAAGGGCTTAATGCTTTCGCAGAGAACTCAGGGTCAGTTCCCAGCACTTACATCAGGCAGCTTACAAACCACCTGGGCTTCCAGATCCAGAAAATCCAGAGCCCTCTTCTGGACAGTTTGGGCACTGTACTTGTGCAGCACCCCACCCGCACATAAAATAATTAAAATAGTAAAAATAAATCCTTTTAAAAATGGTTGACTGGAATGCCTCCCTCAGCCCATTTCATCCAGGCACCATTCTTCCATCATGTCCTCCCACCCAGAATCCTTTGTGCAATGGATTGTTTACTATGACCACATTCTTTGTTTGCCTGTGTGTGTGTGTGTGTGTGTGTGTGTGTGTGTGTGTGCGCGTGCGTGTGTGTGTGTGTGTGTGTGTGTTCAGAGGCTGCTGCTGTTTAAAAGCATAACACCTGCATTGTAACAAGTGCTTATCAGTTAGTTTTGTAGAATTTTAGTGTTTGAAGAAATCTGGACTATTCTTGGCCACTCCTGTTTTTCCCCCATGGGCTTTCAGACTTGCTATCTCCTCCTCAGTGTTGATGTGGAATGGACTGCCTTGGCAAGGAAAACTGAGTTGGCATTCATTAGTTCCTGCTTTGTAAAGAGGGAAGTCTCTTTGCGTATCTAGATCCTACTGGTTCTTGTCTACTCTCCATAGTCATCCTTCTCCACACTTAAAGCTCCTGAGTTTTAAATAAATCTTCACCTGATTCTCATATGAAACTCTTCTGAATATTGGTTGCCTCATAGTTGTTATCCTGAGTGTAAGAGAACATGAAGACTAGACTAATGTAGTGGGCTTCTTAACTTCCATAGTGATGCAGCCTGTTTAGTTCCCCATGTGGTGACCTCCAACCATAAGATATTTTTTGTTGCTACTTCCTAACTGTAATTTTGCTACTGTTAGGAATCATAATCTAAATAGTTTTTGGAGATAGAGCTTTGCCCAAGGGGTAGTGAACCACAGGTTTAGAATTGCTGAAGTAATGGAAGTTAATTGGAGCTTTAATTGCTGGAGGAATTGTCCAACAGAGGACGCTGTAAGATCTTCACCATGCTGGTAGAAGAAGAAATTTCAGGCTAAAGAGATCGAAGGTATCTGTCTTAACCTCGTGGCTTAACGTCAGGAAACCTGTCAGGCCCTCTGAGGTGGTGTAGTGGACTGTAACAGAAAGATGAGGGGATGTTTCCCCTGAGATGCATAAGATGAGCCCTCAAGCTGAGCATCCGTCTGCTTTGCTTAAGGAACTCCTCTGAGTTACATATTGTGCTTCAAGCATTCCTGTCATTGCTCGTCATATGCCTGCCTCCCAGATCTCCCCATTGTGTTGGTTCATTGGAGAAAAGGCATCATCATGACTGCTGTTAATCACAGGGGAAAGAGTATGGCTCAGGGCTTTATGACAGGAGGGAAACAGTGGTGTAGCACGGGATAATTAATGGCAAATGGAGTGACAGTTTGATTCCCTGCTAGGGACCCTAGCATTGTTGAAAAGGGAAAAAAATTCCCTTTATTCTTTCATAGACAGAACAGCTGTAATTTTAGTTGGATGGAATCCAATTAAAAGGAAATGACATGTAAATTGATGATCAGACAGTATGAGCATCATAGTCCAAGACTTCTCAAAGAAATGGCAGAGTTTAGTGTAATTGGGCATGGTAACATTTGTAAGAAAAATGGAAGTGAATAAGTTGGCTATATGAATATTGGTGGTCTCGTATTTTTGCCAAGAGGGAGAAGAGACTTGCTTTGGAGGACTTTTAGTGAGTAAGTTTTTCCCTCTTCAATTTTGGAGACAGGGTTTTATAGCTCAGGCCGTCCTCAAATTTGAGATCCTCCTGTCTCAGCTTCCTAAGTAGAAATGCCAGGCTGCTAAACATACAGATATATTTGATCTGAGACCTATATTTTAAGAGCTACAATTGTTAAGGAACCTCTTGGGCTGTATGTTTTCAAGCTGGTGATGATTGAACATAAAATTCTCAAGTCTGGATAAGACAAGAATCAAAGGCTGGCTCTTGGAAAAGATCTCTCTGTACAGGCAGGCTTCACTTGGCCTAATGATACGTTCTCAAAGATCTGTGTGAGAATTGACTTCCAAATTTAGTATAAAATAGAGATTTGGCCATTTGTAATGCTATTATGAATCATTTGTTAAAGTGAAAAATCCTTTCTTAACCAAAGTCATGCCCAATTTATCTTTTGAGTAAATTCATAAGTCCATGTATTAGATATGCTTAAAGGTATCTTTCTTTGAAATGAAATAATTGTAGGGACACACAGCATTTAAGCTTTAGAATGAGAGGAGAAACTGAGTGGAGTTTTTTTTAAGAGGTCAGTGTATTGCTTTTAAGGGAGAAATATTCTGGTTTAGAAGTCGTAGAGCTTCTGCAGTTACTATGGGGAGAGAAGCAAGCAGCCTAGTGTAGCTGGAGGGGAGATTTATTAGCCGATGAACTATAGACAAAGCCCGTATGAAGTGTCTTGAGGAAGGAGCAAACAGGGCCACAGCATTTGCTGGTAAGGCTTCATTCTGAAGAAAGTCAAAGAAGATGAAATGGAGTTAACCCTGAGGAGATCATAGAAGTTCAAGAAGAAAAAAAATGTTCGTAGACTCCAGTAGCCAGGAAAGAAGCCTGGAGTCAATGAGAGCAGTTTTCAGGTAGCCAGCGATATCCCTGCCCTGGTCAACCTAACAAAGGGGACTGATAGCGACTGGAGTCAGTTTTGATTGGACCAGGTTAGAGGAGTGTCTTCATTCTATGTAAAGTGTGTGATTTTCATCGTTTGTAGTCTCTTAGACTTTCCTGTTTGGCTCAGCTCAAGGCTTATCCCTTCATTTAATTCAGATTCGTGCTACAAGCCTCCAAATGAGAGATACCTTTAGTGACTGTTCTATCTAAGGATACTTTCCTGTGAAACACTGAATTCTACCTCATGCATAGCTTGATAAATACTTCATTTTTGCTCACCCTTAGGAGTAAATTCCATAAGAGTTAGACTCAATTATTTAATTTAATAATATTTCCAATTTGTGTGTGTGTCCTGAGTGTTTGGTATTTAGTGCTGCTGTTATGTACATGTGTTTAGTCTAACCTCTTAGTGTTGGATAATCTACTATCAAGATCATCTCTGGATAAAACTAATTCTTCCGTTCTCAGTCATCATTGATTGACTGTAGTCTTTAAGGGGTGGGACCTTGAGAAATTTCCATCATTCACATTGGCCTGTTGAAACCGTTTTGACCAGTTGTAGATCTCTAGTACTTCTGTGTTCCTTTTCAAGGATGGACTTTCTTGAGGTTGGAGAACAGAGCTCAGTTGGTAGAATACTTGACTGAAATGATCCCTGGGATCAGTCCCTAGCACCACAAACAAAACAAGAAAAGGAACTTGGTTGATGAACATGATCGTCGATATTCAGAACAACCCCATGACGTTTGGGAAACTTTGTAGTCTTTTCATTCGAGGTATTTGGTGATAATACCTTGCTTTCTCAGAAGTCTAAGAGCTGCCTTTCTACCCTGGAATATGTCAGTATCAAAAGGCACCACTGCCACTTACATCTACTCACAGGTCTGAAAACCTTGACCATTTCCAGGAGGTAGCCTGCAGTTTTTCTTGGAGACATAAGAGTGGCTGCTATCCTCTTGTTATCTACCCATCAGAAGACATTTAATTTCAGCAGCTGATGAGAGCCCTAACAGAACCATGTAGAAGCAAAGCATTAGAAGATTATAGTCCCTGCTCCCAAGAGATGCTCACTTTGTGTTACCACCAGCACTGTCTTCTTTACTCACAAAGCTAGTAAGGACACTACCCCTTAGCTTAGTCACTGGAAGTGTTCTTGTGTGAATATGCAGTGTTACACAGGTTGTGTGAGTCTTTGAAACCTCTTCAGAAATTATAGGAAAACCTCTATGTTCGAATTCTTTCTCTGGGAAAGGAGAACCTTAGTTATATTTAAAAGATGGGCTTCACTACTCGTATCGTGACTAATGCTTAGTTCTGAAGTCTGACTGCTTACTTCCCAACCTTAGCTTTCCCATTATTAAAGCAACCATGACCAAATTTCTTCTTTTGTACAGTTGGGGTGATAATGTTACCTGCCCATAGGTGTTTGTGAGGACAAAAAAAAGCAAATATGTGTTAGCAAATATCTTGGGTGTCTCATTGTTTTGGAATTCATAAAACCTTAGGAGAAACCTTGGCAAAAGCTAGGCTTTTCTGTCTGTGCTGTTTAACAGAGACAAGTCAGAAACTGACTTGGTAGCAGGATGCTGCAAATGCGTTACTGTGTAAGTAGTGGACTGTTGAACCTCATGCTCCAGTATACTGGCTTCAGAGAAGGGGCAGCTCATTACACGCTAATGGGAGTTTAGTGAAATGGATGAGTGATCTTAGACTTGATTCTTAGGCTGTGACAGAAAACAAGCCAAGTAGCCTAGGAGATCTGGGAGTCACCTGCCGAGACCAGACACTTGTAACTCTGAGGTGTTAAGGGGGACACAGGTGGAATCAGTCTCTGGAGGCAGTGTGCATAGATTGAATTTAGTAAACAAGAGTGTACCAAGTACATTGCTTAGTATAAGCAAAGGGTTGTGTTATGTAGAAGCAACAGGATACACTTCGGATAGGACTTACCAGCTGGCGGTGGTCTTAGCCTCGTAGGTGAGACATGTTTCCTGTTTGAGAATGAGTAGATGGTTTCTTGGTGTATATATATATATCTGGAAGCTGGCTGAACACATTTTCATCAACATATAGGAAACAGTAAAAGGGAACAGAAAGTAGGGTGAGTCTATAAACCCTCAGAACCAGGTCATAGTGATTGACGTAATTCCTCCAGCAAAACTGTACTTCCTAAAGGCTCCACAGCCTTCCCAAACAGCATTACCAACTCGGGCACCAAGTGTTCAGATTGAGCCTGTAGGGGAAATTACTCATCCAAACTAGCACATAGAGCTGTGCATCTGTGCATGGAGATTTTGTTCTTACTTCAAGGAAGTTCTTGTTCAAAAGGCCCTGAAACACTTTATCACTGGGCTGGTGAAAGAATTGTCTCTTCAGTCTCTCAGTCTCCTCTCTTCTCTTCGGACTAGTAAAACCTAGTCCACAGGACGGCTGTTGTCTCATGATTTTTGGAATCAGCACTTCTGCTGAGAAATGAAAACATTGCACTTTTAAAGGCACAGAAAGCAAAATTACTGTGGCATCAGGATTCAAGGTTACAGAATTGGTTGGCTTCCTGGTTTGTTTTGCTGAGCTGAATGAAAAAGATTTGATTGAATGCTACTGCTTAGAGATAAATATTAATAGGCTCAGAATCCCTCAGTGGTCATTTTCCTCCCCAGATTCACTAGGAATTTCAAGTTATGGTGTCAGACTCGGATGGTAAGTGTCCAGTGCTCATGTACATGAACAGTGGGTAGCCAGATAAAGCACCTTTCACTATCAGGTGGGGAACAAGTGGGGTGGAGAATGTGTGTCCCTAGCGTAGGCTCATTCTTGATTTTTAGTCTCATTTTAATAATTTGTTACAATTTAGGTAAATAGTCAGCAGCTGCTCAAATCTTTTAACACAGTTTGTCGTAGAAATAATGTCAGAAAAATCCATCAAAAATTGAAACGTAAAAAGGTTTTTAGGATTGAAAATGTAGCTCACTTGGCAAAGTGCTTGCCTAGTGTTTGTGATATTCTGAAACCCTGCACTTGTATTTGTGATAATCTGTAACCCTACACTTGGGAGGTAGATGCAGGAAGACTTGAAGTTCAGAAATATTTTTGGTTACCTAGTAGGGCTAAACACTTACTAGCTGAGACTATGAAAGGCCTCATCTTAAAATACTAAAACACAGAAAAAGTAATAGATTTAAGTATTTTAAAATGTTTAATACTCTACGGAGACGAATTTTGATTTGAGGGTTGAGAGTTCCCAGTACCAAACACGCCTTGACAACATTTAAAATATACTTCTGTACCCTCTCTTGGAGGGCAAGTGTACAGGGAGAGCTGCACTGCTCCCAACCCAGTTGATAATGCTTTGGAAACAGGATGGTAACATAGCACAGTTGGTTTATTTCAGTTCAGACATAACAAATGTTTAACTGTACGCCTGGATATATCAAGATGAATGAGTAGTGTTTCTCATCCCTCATAAAGCCCTCTAGAGGGAGTTAGGTAGGGAATTTTAAAAGGACACAAAGATGATCGTGTCAGTTGATGAACATATGCTGTGGACAGTCTAGGGTTTCCAGTGGAATGACGACCATGTGGTGTGTGGAAGGTCAGAGATATGCACTATATGCCTTGGGAGCATACAAGAGAGGAGGGTGCATTTGAGGGAGATCAAAGAAGCTATGCTGAAGGAAGGAGAATGATAATGTTTGGTACCACAAGATGGAATACTCATTGTAGACAGGTGAGGTTGACCTTGGCATGGACCACGTCATGAGGATGTCAAAACATGTGTTTGCCTCTGAGGTCTTATAAGTACTAAAGTATTGCTAGAAAGCTGGGCTTATTGAAAAGAATGTAGGCTTTTGGAGGATTGTCTGCTGGTCAGACAGAGGGGATTGTGGGTTTTTGAGCTGTGTCCAGAATTGCTAGATTTCAGTGAGTGTGAAAATAGATTGTATACCATGACGGGGAAATACCAAATAGAATTAGTTCGCTGCTATGCGTCTGACGTGCATGTAGGATTTGAACAGCATAGTGCGTGCAGCGTTAGGGAAATGTGTTGTGAGTCAATATTAGATGTACACAATATCAGGCTTAGCTTGTGGCAGAAACTGTTCTGGTTAGTGACTGAATGAAGAGGGTGTGGAAAGGGATATTAGAGGGATTGTGTATGTGTATGTATGTGTGTATTACCCCCAGCAATGACTCTTTACTTCACATTAGAATCACCAGAGGACCTTAAGGGTTATATGTCAATTTATAGAAAGCAAAACCACACAGATCTCAGTCAAACAAATACATCTACATACTTGTCACCTATTGCTTTAGTTAGCTCCAGCTGTCAATTTGACACAGTCTAGAGTCACCCAAAGAAGAAAACCGCATTTGAGGAATTGCCGAGATCCGATTGGGCTGTGTGGGTCCCATTATTCTGTAGGCAGGTAGTAGTTGGTTGTATAAGGCAGGTAGCTGAGCATGAGCCTATGAGCCAGCAGGCAGCATCCTCTGGTCTCGGCTGGACTTCCTTGGTTGTGAGTTGAGTTTCTTAGTTCAAGGTGATGGTGCACGGAATGAGAAGCGGTTCTGTCGTCAGGTTCCTGCTTCAGTTCCTGTGCTGACATCCCTCAGTGGTGGACTGTGCCATGGAAGTACATGCCAGGTATGCCCTTTCCTCCTCCGATAGAATGTTTCCTCACAGCAACAGGATGAAAGTAACACACACATACACACATGCACACACAAACACATACATACATGCACACACACACATACGCACACACACACTTGTATGCACACACACACAATCACACACACGTGCACACACAGTTTTTCTGTCAGTTGATGTTGAACATGCGCCGTTGTTTTTGGCTGAGTAGTATACCATCGTATAGAGATATCAGAATCCGTTTAAGTTATTCTCTTGATAGACACTTGGATTGTTTCAGATGTTTACCTACTAATTCTAAAGCTGTAATGACCAGTCATATCCAAGTTTGAGAATTTTCTTGTATGGGCATATGTCTTCTTTTATTTATTGTAAATGCTTAGGAATAGAAGTGTAGCATAGTATATGTAAGTTCATGCTTCACTCTATAAGACATTGTCAATATGGGATTCTAAAGTATTTCTAGTGTTTAAACTGTCATTGTATTAATAGTATTTCATATTCTCAAATATACTGGGGACATGCTCACTTATTTTTTAATGTAACAAGGATATAAAATGAGGGTTCTCACTGTGATATTAATTTGTGCTTTCCTGATTAATGATGGTGAATGTTGTCTTCCTTTTTGAAGTGTTTTGGTCAGGTCTTGTGTTACCTTAGTGTTTATGTTTTAAGACAGGATCTTACCTTGTAGCTCAGGTTGACCTCAAACTCAGGGATCCCTCTGCCTGAGTTCTCCTGGGTCCTGGGATTTCAGGTGTAGACCCCCATGCTTATCTAAGAGATTCTTTAATGAGTTTTCCTTGCTTCTTCCTTGCCTTTGCAAATTCAAATGGTTGGTGTTTTGGGACAGTAGTTTTACAAATTTTGATGAGCAGAGTTCATCTTATTTTCTCCTACATATTTCTTTTATGACCTCTCTGAGAAATCTTTATTTTCCCTAGGTTAAAAGAAATGTTCTTCTGTTTTTTTTTTTTTCTTTTTCTGCAAGCTTAATTGATTCCTTGCTGTGTGATCCATCTAAGGTTTTTAATGTGTGATGTAAGAGTGAAGGTTTGTCTCCCCCTGTGCTTTCCCCAGTTTCCCTGGCACTGCATTTTACCACCCTCCCATTGATTATTCTTGGCGCCTTGGTAGAAAATCAATTATCCATTTATTTCTGTTTAGTTCTATTTCAGGATACTCCAGTTTGCTCTGTTGATTGATTTGCCTATTTTTGCTTCAATATCATGCAGCCACACATCTTTGATTATCTAGAGTTATACTGAGTTCTGAAGTACATTACTGTATATACTCCTATTTTGTTTCCTATTTCTAGGTCCTTCTCTCCCCCTCCCTCGTGTGTGTGTGTGTGTGTGTGTGTGTGTGTGTGTGTGTGTGTGTGTGTATGTGTGTGTATGTATGTATGTATGAACCCATTTTACCATTTCTCAAAAAACATTTTGGGTAATTTATGAAATTCCATAATACTGAGACCACACTTTGTTCAAATTGAATCGCAATTCTTTCTCGAGGCTGATTCAAGTTTAAGAGGATCTCTTTAACACAACCCACCTGTTAAAACTCTATATACTGATGCTTGTGGTGGCACAGGCTGCAATCCTAGCTACTTTGGAAGTGAGGTGGAAGGTTGCAAATATAAGGGCAGCCTGGGCAATTTAGCAAAATCTATCTCCAAATACGAAGTCACAAGAGGACTGGGCTGTCCCTTGGTGATGGAGCCTAGACTTCGCTAGTTGAGGGATTTTGGAGTAGAAGCTGTCCCTATGCGTGTTGAAGTTGAATTGGGTCCCTAAGTGGAGGAGTTTGTCGATGCTTGTGACAGAAGCTTTGAGTGAGGAGGAAGGAAATTTGTGAGGTTCAGAGGGGGGATGCCCTCTTGGGGAACATGGAATTTCATTTCCTTACGAGCTGGCTTTGCATGGCTGCCAGCCTGATTGCTTAGTTTATTCTCCCCTTAAAACCTTCCACAAGGCTGCCGCAAACCAGTCACTGTGAAAAATGAAGGATATTCTCAGAAAAGCTCAAAAAATGCACTTTAGAGTCAGGGTTTTCTTTGGATTTAGGGATGTGTTTGTGGTGCCTATGATGAAGTTAGTAAGCATGCTTCAGGATAATTGTGTAGACACCGTGCCTTTGAGGCAGGCAGGTATATATATTTCTTTTATATTTTGGGAGGGTTAGTGGCAGGGTCTTACTTTGTAGCTCGGCTGGCCCGGGACTCCCTATGTAGACCAAGCTGCCCTCAAACTCTCAGATATTCCCTGCCTCTGTTTTCCAAGTGCTGGGCTTAAAGGCCACCACACCTGGCAAGGCATTCCTTTTTATTTCATACTTATGTTGATTCATTTTTTTTTAAACCATAGGAAAGTAGTTCAGTCAGAAGTGACACTTTTAAAACACAAAATTAAAAAAAGGGACAGACAGTTGCTTTCATATATAAGACATTCCTTGAGAACACACAAACTGTATGCAGAATGGTAGGTGCTTGTTGTGGCTTTAATTTTTTTTTTTTAAATTACATTTTCCTTTTCGAAGAGACAGGTTGGAACTAGTGAGCTGAACCCTTCTCTGAGCTATAAGTTCCCTAAACAGCTGTAGAGAATTAATTTCAGAGCTAGCTGAGATTTAATCTACACTTTCTGCTCAGTGTCATGGAAAATGGCCAGTGTCTACCAGCTATGGAATGTTAGAAAAATCAGATGAACATTGGGTTTTTTTTGAATGTTTTCCTAGTAGAAAAAGCATGAAAAACCCTTTAGTGAACTGGATTTTTACAGTGTACCTACATAGTGAGTATCTGTGATGTATTTGTGGGTTTCTTTTTATGGGTGACGTGTAGGTTGTTAGGTTCTTGTTTCTAGTAGAACTGAAGCACACTGTATTCAACACCAAGCTTCATTTTCTCTGTGAGGGGTGAAGTGTTTCAAGCAGTCTGTGACATCTGTCTGTCTGTCCTCTCTGTCTGTTTTCCATCCTGTCACTTCCTTTCCCTTCCTTCACCATCCCTTCAACTCTCTGTCCAGAGGAAGCCTGTGGCTAGAGCAGGTAAGAAGTGTTCTCTCTCTATTTGAGATCCCGTTTAATAACATATATACATATGTATGTGCATAGACATATTTCTATCAATAACATTTTTTAAAGAGAAAAACTTTTTGAGGTTTTTTTTTTTTTTTGGAGAAAATATATTTTCTATTTTCAGGCTTTTAGAATTTACCTGCACTGTGACCATTTCTCTTAGGGTGGTGTAGTCAAAACATCAAAACAAGTTAGGTTAGTGTCTTGTTTAAGTATTTAAAGAGCTAGGGCAGGTGACACATGCCTCTAATCCAGTACTTAGAAGGCTGAGACAGGAGGATCACCATCTTGGGTTATGGAGTGAGTTACAAATCTGCCTCAGCTGGCTTCATAGCAAGACATCAAAAACAAAAATACCATTCCTCCCAAGTAAAGCAGAAGTCAAATCCCCCCAAGTTATCTTCTATAGTGTTAAATTATTTCATAATTGGTAACTTAATGGCAAGAGGTTAGTACAGTACATTGTGCCACACTTTGTCTAATAGAAGTTTTCAGTTGTGCGTTCTTATTTTTCCCAAAACTTACTTGCACATAGAGTCCTCATCTCCCCTAACTCTGAAAGTGCATCCTCAGCTGTGGGATAACAACAGGGCATCTGTCAGTTGTGCTGAAGTTTTATGAGTGCGTTTCATATAGCATGGGCATATTATCAAGGGGCCTTGAGGAATGATCATTATAGTTGGTATTTTTAAAAGATTAAAAATTTTATTTTTAATTCTGTATATATCCATGTGTGTATGTGTGGGTATGTACAAGGGAGTGCAGTGGTTGCAGATGCCAGATGAGTGTGTCTGATCCCCCAGAGCTGCTAAGAACTAAACTTGGGCCCCCCCACAAGAGTTGTAAAACTTCCTTTAACTGTTGATCTCTCATTTCTTAGGTATTCCTCTCATAGCCATATCATGTAACATTTTAATTTTCTATTTATGTTTGTGGGTCAATTTGAGCCCCAGTTATATTTGTTTTCTGGTGGTTCGGTATCTAGGGATTCTCCCCCTCCGCGGGTTTACCAGTTTTTGCTATATTTTAATTACCTCTGTAACAGTTGTCACTAATAATTTTCCAAACTGTGTGTTTTTAAGTGTTATGTTTGTTGTTGTTCCAGCAGAGTTTATCGGGCTGAGGTGTATATGAACGCTTTCTTTGGTTGAGCTAAGGTGTACAGGTTTTTGTTGTCTCCTTAGGGTCCCAGTATCCTCCTGCTTTCCTCTCTGATGTTTTCTATGGTTAAGTGACATTTAAGTGACGTTGTCTGAAAGCATCAGGTCCTTCTGCATATTTGCTAATTTATATGCCCGCTTTATTACCTTGTGTGTGGAGAAAGTGTTGTATGGCCTGTGTTCTGAGCAGAGCAGCCATCAACTGCATTGTGACAGCTATGGGTGCTTGTCGGCGACCCTCAAGGTTAGGCCCATTGACTTGTAGAGTTTTCTCATAGGAGGAAAGACCAAGGAGGGGATTGTTACCGATCTCAAGCACATCCTGTGGTCCGTTTGGCTCTTTGTATGGGCTTCTGCTTTAGTTGCATGGGGCACACATAGTGTTGAGAGACGCTTGAGTAGGTGCTCTCTGGAAGATGCACTGAATGGTGAGCTGTGAGTAGCCATCCATGCTGGGGTCAGACTGGTAATGAGGCTGATTTGGGGTCTCCCATACTCCTGTCAGCAATCCTCACCCATGCTCTGTAAATACGCCCAACACATTGCTTTCATACATTAAACTTGGGTGGAAGCATACTTTGCTGCTGGTACCCTGTAAACAATCAATGAGTAATGTTTAAGTATTCCCCAGGGAACTCAAGTTCCTACAAGAGAAACCTGGTTTAAGTCATGAACCCATGTTGTTTGTAAGTCTTGGGAAAGTCAGGGGGACAGCAAGAATTCTTATCTCAGCTTCCTGTAATGTCTACATGTCTGAGTTGACACATAAAGCTGAAACGAGAATAACAAATGTACAGAGGATTTTTAGTGTATGTAAGCCTTGCCCTAAGTATTATTAAGAACCTCAGTCAGAAGGCTTTAACATAACAAATAGCTGTAAGCTTTGATTGTTATTGTGTGTACACAATATTGGGGGGGTGTTATCTGTGGCTGACAGACTAATGAGATTCTTGAGGTTTTTTGCAACTAACCATGACACCATAATCTTTGCACATTAGAGACCTGTGCTTGGAAAAATGCCTTAAGTTGCAGATACCCATCAGAAATAGTGTCAAAGCCAGGTCTGAGTCCTCAGTAAAGCCCGTGGGGTGCATGCAGCAACATGGATGCTGGGGACAACAAACACTGGCCTTGTCCAGAGTGGCTTTGAAATTCAACATTCCACGGAAAGACTTGATTAAAGCCGCACTGTCACTTGGGCAACCTTGGTGGAGTAATTTAACTCCCCCCCCCCCACCTTGAGCTTCATTTCCTTAGTTATAAATGGGGGTGACATTGCTGAGCGGCTCAGTTCAATAAGGAGATGTATTTGACACGATCAACACGCCACTTGACCCATGGCAAATGCCAGGCAAGCAGTAGATGTTATTTTTTATTAACAGCTAACATTTGTGTAGCGTTCATGCTCCATAGAGCCTTTTCATTCACCATTTCTCATTTGTGAATCTGAGTGCCTTATACAGATGGAGTTTTAAATGTTTTGTGGGTTTTATGTTCATTGCCTTGAGCTTGTAGAGTGCTTGTCACACACCTTCATGCCACTGTCTTTTTATTTAAACAGAATTCTAAATCCATCCCTAAATCTGACTGAGCTGCCTTCCAAGCCCTTTGGTTTTGGGTTTTTTTTTTTTTTCCTACTTTGATTTCATAAGTGGTAATGGTTAAGAAGACCATTTCTCTCTTGGAATAAAAAAATGATATTTTTGGGAATAAAGTAAAAAATATTCGATAAAAGCCACTTTGTTCATTTTGGTGCCTTTTAAAATTCCCCAAAAGACAATTGTATTCTGGCATTATCTTTGAATAGTTGAAAAATGTGATGTGTCAGTCTTATTTTCTATAAGGTTTGTACCTTAGGGAAAGGACATTGTTTCTCAGAGGCCAGGTGCCCGTGGACAGAGAATGGCATGTACCAGTTATTCCAGTATGACTTCCCAAGGTCTGTTGAGAGCAAAGCCCATGATATTTGTCAGCTTGATTTCTGTAGTTGTGGCTTATGTGATGTGTTTTCTTTTTATCACCTTTCCATGTGTTATCCAGTCGTGCCTTTTGGACTTAGGGAAGGGGTGGTGGTCTGGGAGGCGCATGGAGAACATGCCACCCTGGCCAGATAGGACAGACATCTTTTCAGTGATTGTTGTTGATAGCTGGTCCTCGGCATTTCAGTGGGCAGCAAATTCAATGAAACATCAGAGAGGAGACTTCTTTGCAGCTATAACATAGTCAGCCTGTGACCCGTTCCCTGGTGCTCTTTTAAGTACAGAAGAAATCTGTGTGAGGCCTTTTGATTTTCCGAAGCCTGGAAAAGCGATGACAAGTTGTCAGAGTATTTTGGTGAAACCTGGTGAGTGTCCTCAGCCACCTGGCTGAGCAGTTTGGAGGTGCTGACTAATTCCTTGAGAAAGGAGCAGTTAAGGTCACAGCTTTTAAATAGTATCTTGGGTTAGGTGTGGTAGCTCTGCAGATTTCTGATTCTAGCATTCAGGAGGTTGAGGCAGGAGAGTGGGAGGTTGAATTAGGACGACCAGGAATTGAATCAGGCCATGATGTCCCCCCATTGTCTCTCCTAAAAATAGAAAAGCAAAACCAGTACCCTAAACTATAAATGTACTTGGGTAGCAGAGGAGGGTAGGCAAAAATTTTGTTAACTCTTTGGTGTGTGTGTGTGTGTGTGTGTGTGTGAGTGTTTACAGTATTGGTGGCTTTTTTGTAGTGTGTAAGCAGTGCATAGTGTTGAGGATATGTCTCAGAGGTGAGCCACTGCTAGCACAGTGTGGGTGTACTGTCCTTTACCTGCCCAAATCAACAAAGACTTCCTGGGCTTTGGCACAGGGAGCCTTTCAAGTTTCAAAATTGTTAAAAACCCTTCCTATGGTTTGTTTCTCTTCTTTAGGGATCCTTAATAACAAATCTCAAAAGGCTCACCTTTCGCCAGTACTATTAATGTTCTAAGAGGGGCCATACATTATGTTAAAGTTAGTGTAGTTCTCCATGGGAAGGCTGGTTTTTAAATGAGACTTACTCAACCTCTTCTTAGCTGGCGTTTCATTACCACTGAGGATTTATAATGCTGTAGCTCTGAGGAGCAGCTGGTAAGAATGCCAGCTTCGCTAATATTTAGAGTCATAAAACTCTGGGTATTGGGCAAGCTCTTAATTACTCTGAATCTGTCTTTGTCTTAATAAAAGTTGGATTGTACCCACTGAAATAAGATGGCTGTGTTTGCATTAATCTCCAAATGTAGGTTAATACCTTTTTAAAGGCTGTCTCTTAGACAAGAGACTTGAAAATTAATTTCCCATTTTAGCTTCAAGTGAAGAGCTCTTCCACACATGGAGTTTGAAGGACTGCCATTTTTCTGATGCTGTACATTCAAGTGCCAAGAAAACTTTGTTCCTCTCTCTTTATTTTTCCTTTACGTAAAGGAAATACTTTCCCTTGTGTACTTAGGGCTGTACTTTGTTTGTTTGTTTTTTAAATCAATGCTAAAGATAAATAGAGGAGTTTTGTTTTCTCAATGAATTTTGGTTCACTTGGGTAAAGGGCAGGATGAAGGGCTAAAGCATTAAAGTGGGGATAGAGCGTTGTATAATTCTACCACACACAGACTTTTTAAAATCCATCTATCCTATTCACCCTTCCATCTGTCCATTTGTCCATATGTCTCTCCATCCCCCACTTACCTACCCACTCTGTATGTATCTATACCCTACTTTCTGTTCCCATTTCCAGTCTAACTGTATATCCTTTCTGCCTGCCTACCTACCTATCTATCCAATTTTAACCTGAAATGTCTGACTGCTTTCTTATTGGGACTTTCCCCTAAGTGATAGCTTACCTTTCTCAAGTACAAGACAGCAACTTTTTTTCTTTTTCTTGTCTCCCGGGTATGCTTCTTTGTGAGCACTTCGTTTATTTATTTCCAGAATTCATTTCTGTAGTACAGTTGGTCAGCTTAATTTTAAGGGCATAAAAACAAACAGACAAACAAACAAACAAACACCCTAAATGTCTCTATCAACTAACATCTTCTGAGATGAGAGTCTCTGACATAGTAACGTCCTATAGTTATAGTGTAGGAATATCCAATATCTTGTATTGATTTTTATTAGTTCAGCTTACAGCCGCAGTGTCTTAGGGACAGGTTTAAAGAAGTAAAAACTAACAGTCAAGTGAAAGAATAATTAACACATAGCTTCCTCTAAAATTCCAATTTGTTTTCCTATATTTAGGTTTATTGAATTTATAGACATTTCTTTTTTTAATTTATAGACATTTCCATGAACAAGTATTTATGTCCCCAATTAAGACATATTAGAGGCATGTGTCATCAAAATAGATATTCTGCTGTTTTTCCCTCAGGGATTCTTTTTTCAGTAATTGTGGAATAGGTCTCAGGACTCTGGCTCTTAGCGTCAAGCACAGTTGATATTCCAACCAGTCTGCCGCACCTTCTCAACATTACAGGTTTGGGTAGTTCATTTGTATGGCAGAAGTTTCCTTTTGTGTGTGACATCTCTGGTCCAGAATTATTGTGTAAAGGGTTGTCTTTTCATGCACACCATCATGTAGGGCAGCACACGTTCTCAGATAAGCTTCATGAGATATATTTTGGGTCAGTAAAAGAAGAATGAAGACTCCTGAATGGCCAGTTGTCTAAAATCTGTCTTGGTGCATGATGGAGCTGGATGCCAGACTTGATTATTCCAGGAGGCAGACCCTTTCTTCTCAGAGGTTGTCAGAGTTGTCTTGCAGATGGATCAGGACTCTGAATGGATGCCGTGGGGTCTGAACATGAGTAGACTTAACAGGGGAGTGGTGCAGCAGACATTGTGAGAGCTCTGCTCTTAGCTTAGGGTCTGAAGAGTATCTGTTTATATCAGAGGTGTAATGATAGTAGGGTGGAAGTAGTTTGAGGAACATGAGCAGGTGAAGCCCTTCTCCTTCCCAAAGCTTGTGGACTCTTCCCTTCTCCAAAGGCACAGGGCTCCACAAAAGTGTCTGCAGACACTACCGAGTGTGGCCCTTCAGAGGAAGACTCTTGGGATGGTGTTTGTCAGCGTGGCAGCCAGTGTGACTGGCCCAGAGGCTGGACGTTTGTTCAGTGAAGACAGTGGAGAAAATAGCTCATCAGTTCTCAGGCTCCAGTGTGGAAGGCAAGAGTACGGGACTTTGTTTTCTTTAGCGCTGTACTCCCAGTCCTTAGGACAACACCTGATAGCAGTAGTACATTTCTAGTGCTTAAGCAAGATCCCACTTTAATGCTGCCTTTCCAGTATGTAGACCATCGCCATGCGTTCGTGCTGTAATTCTTTAGAATTATTGGTTTCTCCGCATTTTGCTGAATTGACATGTTAATTGTTGAAGAAGGTGTGTTTAGGGTGGTACTTTGTAACCTTTGTTACCACCCATTTTGGGGAAGAAATCTTTTATCTCGTCATTTATCCAATTATCCATTTTGACCTTCCCTTTTACGTGCCTCTCATTTGTGCTCCATGATCTCTTTCCAGATCTGGACTTGGGCAAGGAGACTGAGTAGATGGCGATAAAGCCAGGCAAACCTGCTGGCTGATTTGTTTTGACTTGGGCACTTCCCCGGATATTTTCAGTGTTATGGTATTTTCCTGTTCTCAGAGAGAAGTGAGAATTGGCTGTAGGTTTATGGCCTAGATTAATGGGGTATTTTGTGAAGGCTCTGAAGTGTTATCGCTTCATCTTTATCCCTGCCTGCTATTCTGCATGAGAAGTGTTTGGATTACTGGAGAGGAACTATCAATTTACCTGTGCTACCCAGTGTCAGTTTAAAGCTGATTAGCATTTTGCATCACCTTTGCGGCTCATCAATCATGTGCTTCACTTCTCGGCACGCAGGCTGTAAGTCAGCAAGGAGATACCTGCTGCTTGCGGCATCTTGTTCTGGGATTTTGAGAATATTCCGACTCTTAGCCGTTCGGGGCTTTGAGTCCATGAGCAATGTCTCTTTTCTGGGAAATGGGTGAAAACTCTGATGGACTTCCTCCGGGAGATCCTGTTAGTTGCTTTGGGCAGAAGTCCCATACTTACATCACCAGGGGCACAGGCAGCCCCAGGCATGGTTTGTTTGATGCTGCTCAGCGTTTTTTTAAAACTCAAAGGTGCGTAGCAATATTGAAAAGCCAGGAACTATGATACAAAAACCCAGATTGGCAGGACAGTAGAGCCCACCCAGTTGGTGCCTAGCATGCACACAGCCTGGGGTTTCTCACCTGGTATTCCCGAGCTGGAAGATCAGAAGATCTGAAAATGTTAAAGTACTGCCTTAGATTCTGTTTCTCCTCAGCTTCTCCATGGAGTGAGTCAACATTCATGAAAGGTAATACTGGAATTGTTGACTTTGCACAATTGTGTGAACAGGTGAGGTTTGGTTTTTTGGATTAGGGCTGTTTTTTGTTTTCTGTTTTTGTTTTTGCCAGGGACCATTTATTGAGTGTTTACTAAGGCTCTAGGATTGTATCAAGTGTTTTCTTGTTAATGGAGTTCTGCTTGTTATGGAGTTCTTACAGTCACTCTATTAATAGGGTTGGAGAGAAGGCTCAGAGGCTAAAGCATGTGGTGCTCTTGCAGGGGACCAGCACCCACATAGGGCAGCTCACAATCGCCTGTAACTCCAGTTCCCAGGAGATCAAATGCCCGCTTCTGACCTGTACAGGTGACTGAACTTACGTCCACACGCACTCATGCACCCATATGTGTGTGCACGTGGTCATATACACAATCTGATAAAAAACCTTAAAAAACAAACCCAATTACTCTAATAGTATAAATGAATAAATTGAGGCAAAGAGATGTGAAATATATTGCTGAAGGCTGAAAGCTAGCTGACTAGTAGAAGCCAGACAGTCACCATGCATACTATGAAGGAGTCTCCTTCTTAGATCAGGTTCCTTGACAATGTTTGATGGTCTCTGAACTCTGGCCTCCTCTTCAACCCATGGCCTGTGAGGAACGGTGGGCTTTACCTGGGAAGGTGATTGACAGTGACATGTCTCTTGGGTCCTTACCCTGTTTCTGGGAGATGAGGACTGCTGTGCTCATAACCATCACTGCCCCCGTGCGACATTTGAAAGAGAATCCCTCATGCAGGACCCTCATGGCTTAGTCTTACTATCTTTGCACGCCTGCTTGTTGTGATTAAAAGCCTTGTTACAGTAAACCAAAAGCGGTTAATGATACTTAAAATTAAATCGCAACAGGTATTGTCAATCGCTACCCTGCTCATTGACCACACATTACTAACTATGTGCAGAGACAATTCTAATGAGTTATATTTTATTCTGCCAAACCTAAATTGGAACACTGACTTTCTCCAAGAAGTTTCCTTTTGACTTGGGGGAACTTATAGATCCTTTTCTAGTGTAAAAGAACCAGGGTTTAGAGAACTCCTCAATTATTTCTTCTGTTGAAGTTTCAAGAGAGGAGGGAAAGTTGTGCTTTTGAAAAGAATAGACCATGAATTGAAGGTGTGGTAAGTTCCTTACAGAAAGATAGGTGTGTGTGTGTGTGTGTGTGAGTGTGTGTGTGTGTGTGTGTGTGTGTGTGTATGTGTGAGTGTGTGTGTGTGTGTGTGTGTGTGTGAGAGAGTGTGTGAGTGTGTGCGTGTGTATGTGTGAGTGTGTGTGTGTGAGTGTGTGTGTGAGAGTGTGTGTGAGTGTGTGTGTGAGAGTGTGTGTGAGTGTGTGTGTGTGTATGTGTGAGTGTGTGTGTGTATGTGTGTGTGTGTGAGTGTGTGTGTGTATGTGTGTGTGTGAGAGTGTGTGTGTGTGAGTGTGTGTGTGTGAGTGTGTGTGTATGTATGTGTGTGTGGAAGGTGCACTTGGTATGTGTGGAAGTGAGGTTGTTGTTGAATATCTACCTCTTTTATCCCCACTTTCTTTTGAGACAGGATTGTTCACTGAACCTAGGGTTTGGCATTTCAACTAGACTGGCTGGCCAATATATAAGCCCATGAGTCTTTCTCTAGGGTTATAGATGTATACTGTTGTGCACAGATCTTTAGATGGTACTGTGAAATTCAAGTCTTCATGCTGGAGCAACACTTTACCCACTGAGCCATTTCCCCTGCCCCAGATTTTTTTTTTTTAATTAATTAACTGAGGAGTTTATTTATTTTGTTTGTGTGTCTCAGTCACATGTTCAAATCCTATTTTTGTCCATTTCCTTTCCTCCTTTGCATTTTTAGTTTGCTTTTTTTGTATGAACTTGTGGCAGTGTGTGTCTCTGTGCATCCATGTACCAGGGCATACTTGGCCTGTATTTGGTGAAGATCCTAGTGTTCTATGTAAATTTGTTGACTTATAACCTCAGGGGACAGGTACTCTTGATAGATAGAGACATTGAACTGCCTAGAAAGTACAGCATTCCATCAACTTAGAGGTTAGGCCATCTCCTCTGAAAGAGAGAGCTGGAAGCCCGAGCAACTTGTCTCCAGACTGATGTTGCTTGTGTTCACAGAGTAAACATTGAAGCTGGTGATGTGTGTATTTGGACAGAGCTGGGTTTCTCTAGAGGCCATCCAAGTGGCAGTTTAGTAGGCAGGGCAATTAAGTGGTAGGAGGGAAAGAAAGGAAAGGAATCCTTGCTTGTGTTTGTACCTGCTTACTGGTTTGTGGCAGGCATGATTGACTCCTGAATCAAAATGACTCAAAGCAGCTCCCCCCCCCCCCCCAGAGAAGCACCATTGTAGTGTTTTTTCCTCTTTGTTGCCCGGGGTCCCTTGTGAATTGGACTTAGCTGTGATTCAGCTGCTGCTGTTCTTTTGGTAATCAGTGTAGAGAGGAGGGAGAGGAGGGCTGCTATTAATGGCTTCGTATTTTGCATTCTCCCAATCAGATATCCCACAGTTATTAATGTGCTTGCAAGATGTTCTCTGGTGTCCCTGGGTAGTTTTCTTAGGTGTACCGGACTCTTCGCTTTCTAAGGTGAAATGACTTATTAGGTACTAAGCCTAGGTGGGATGAATGAAGGTTGTTAAAAAGCTCTAAGTGAAAGGAATATTATATGAAACCAATCTTGAGTGTGTGGGAGTAGCAACCCACCATCTTTACCTCCCAACCCTCCTGCCCTGAAAAACTGTATCTAGTTAATATTTTTCAGATACTAAAAGTGAAATAGCAGAGCTATTTACTAGGCAGCTAAATGCAAATTCTCTCTCCCATTAGCTTTAATTAGGATGAAATCATACATTTAAATAACCACTTCTGTTACTAATAACTGAACTTCTGATTCACTCTGAACCCTGGTAAATGCCTCTTAGGATGTGAGTGGCCCACCTCTGAGTCATTGGCACCTGTGTGTTGATACATTCAGGTTCCTCGTGTGGTGACACACATCTGGGATTGAAGGCAAGGCCTGGCATGGTGAATTTTGGGTGTGGAACTTTCTGTACTCCCTCTGGGGGGGCAGATGGAATAGTCCACCTATGTGCCAGGGAGTTTTGGAAGTTATGAGAAAACAAATAAACCAAATTTTATTCTTAATAGAAGTTCACTGTTTAAACATTGACTTTTTGTATGATTATATTATTATTATTATTACTACTGTATCTTTATTCATTTCTTCTGTGTAAACAAGCATTGTTAACATTCACTACTGTCAAACATAGATGAAAATAAGCTTTTGGGGTGAGCTAATTGAGATGAAATTTGTATGCTTTATATTTCTTTGACACACGTGGTTTGTTTTCAGGGTTGTAGATGCTGTCTAGGTGGTGTGCAGAAAAGTAGTTTGTGAATGCATAGGCCTGTGTGTGCTGTGCAAGGAAGGGTTGAGCCCGCTTGCTGGAGGATCAGAAACAAATAAGCAGCTTGGCTTTACTCCCTGGTGGCATAACCAGCTAATGAAAGAGAGGACTGCTAAACTCCCAGTTGTCATCCTGCCTAAGACTTAATAGAAAGCCCAAGACTTTAGTGGGTCTGTGAGGTGGGGGCAGAGTGGGCAAAAGACATAGAGCTCATAGCAGCATGAAACATACTGGGAATGTAACTTGCTGCCTGCCTCTTTGATCCTGGCAAGGTACAGCTGACCCTGCTTACCTCCTCTAGAAATGGGAATTGTGCCAGGTATTAGCTCTAGGATACCAGCTGCTGCTTCTGTGTTCTGTAGCTTTTGATCAGGACATTGTTCCTAATGAAGTCTGACCAGCATCATTTAGACAGGAGTGAATGACAACTGGTATGCAAGAATTCCTCTTGATTGGCAGCATTTGGGACTAATAACCAGCAGAGGCTGGGAGTGGGGCTGGGGCAGGGAGAGATGCCAGCTCTGATTGACAAGAGCTTATCTTCATTTAATTTTCTGAGGCACCATGGTTGAAGTGTCAGGGGGTTGAAAGAAGAGACACGATTGTAAAACATAATTAAAAATTCTTGACAAAACACACTGAAGTCAAAAGCTTCTTTCAGTAAGATTGCAATGTACAGAGTTGAGGTGTGGCTGTGCAGAAAAGGTTTTCACTCAGAATTAAAATGATCATAAGTGGGGGTAGGTATTGTTTTAAAAGTAATGCTTGCTGTCTGGATGACTGTCAGCCTCGTTGGAAAGGTTTCCTTTGTAGAGGCCAAGAAGGAGAACAGTGGATGGAGGTGGCAGTTGCTTATCACACTGATTGCTGGAGCATTTCAGTCTTACTTAATTTAAGTGTATGTGTTTTGAAGGCTTGCTGCCTAAGGGAGTAGATGCAATACCCCAATGGGACACATGTCTAGTGTGACATGGAACTTTGTGAATAGGCTTGGAAACTGTTTTGGGACCCCAGGATAAGGGTGGGTCTGAGGTACATATTTTACATATCAAAGCAGAAGTGACCTCCAGGTTCTCCTATCATTCCTTAGTGCCTACCTGGCATACCTTGCCTCCAACTCTGAACTTTCCAGCTTGGGCTGGGCTGCTCCCTATATACATTTTGTGTGTTTCTCTTTCTCCCTTTCTCCCCCCTCCCCCTACCCTCCCCCCTCCCCCTCTCTTTCTCTCTCTCCCCAAGACAACTTCCCTAGTCTCTCTCCTACCTTGGGGACAGTGAACTCGCCCACCCGAGAGCAGTTTCCCAACAACCCTGCCTTTAATATAATCTGTTTTGAATGGACTCATTTCACCAGCAGCAGAGAAATAACCTATCAGAATCCTAGCACCTCCATTTTCTATCCAGTTAGTACTTATTACAGCTACCCATTTGCCATCTTGATGTAATTTTAAAGATGCGTACCACTTTCTTTAACTAGTTACTCTTGAAACCTACCTAAAAACTCAGTTGAACAATACAAATGACCACCCTACCATGGTCACACTCTCATCCCTACCCCACGTAAATTCAACCCAATATTTATTTTTCCTTTTATTTTTGAGATTATGATGTAATTATATCATTCTCTTCTTCACCTTTTTCCCTTTAAACCCTCCCATTTGTCTGTCCTTATTCTCTTTCAGATTCATGACTTCTTTTTCATTAATTGCTGTTACATACGTATGTGTATGTGTATATACATTTATAGTCACAAATAAAACCTGTTTGGTCTATATATGTTTTCATGGAGAAGGTATTTTCCATGCTCTTAGCATTTCTTGGTCGCCTATAGTTCTTTGTGTAGTGTTGAGATCTCATGGTCTTTCCCTATTCACTTTGGCATGGCTATTGTTGCTGTCCTTGTTCATATAGTGTTTAGGGAGCCATATTGGTGAGACTTAATGGGTGTAGACTATGATATTACTAGGGGACACAGTCTCACAGCAAACCCCTGATCTTCTTGCTCTTAATCTTTGTACCTTCTCTTCTGCAATGTTCCCTGGTCTTGAGGTGCAGGAGTCATTTTCTAGTTGTAGCTACTGGGACAGGCTCCACAACTTTGTGTTTTTACAGGCTGTGGTTTTCTATCTCCTTCAGTTGCAAAGAGAAGATTCCTTGTTGAGAGGTGAGGACTACATCACCTGTGGGTTTAAGGACTAATATTCAGAGTGTAGTTAGGGATTATGCTGTTTTATGAAGTTGCTGGTTGTAGGTTCCTCTTCAAGAGCCCTGGGTAATTGGCTTGGTCAGACATGTTACCCATTTTCTAAACATTATTTATATGTTCTTAAGCTTCTTTAGTCAACCTTGATTTTTGAATTTCAAAGCTTCCTCCCAAGTTTAATGTTTATCCTAGATTATAGTCTTTAAAATATCTTTTAGTGAGTATCTGTTAGTAGTAAATGTTTTTCGTTGTTGTTTGTTTGTTTGTTTAGGACATTCTACTTGGAGTGTCATCTCTATTGATAATTTAGCTAGGTATACAGTTCTAGGCAGAGGACTTACTTTCTTTCTTTTGGTACTTTTGTGTAGATTACCTGAATTCATATCTGAAGTCCTACGGATCTCACTGGCATGCTAATTCATTAGATAAGAGTGGCTGCTACATTCTCATGGTGGAAATGTAGGAGAGAGCTCCTGTCTTCATTGGGGTGCCTATACTCTCATTGAATTTATCTGCTCTTCTTGGAACTGATTTCACTGAGATTCATTTTGATGATAGACAAAATACTGTGTCAAATGTGAAATTTCTTGCTTCCTAGTTAATATATGTGTTTGGAAAGCTATCTTACCTAAGACCCAGTTTCTTCACGATGAGAAGATTAATTGTATTTATTGTTACAAGGAGTGGCTGTGAGATTGTGTAAGAACACATTTCACAAAGCCTCCTGTAGCAGGTGGTTAAATGTAATTATTCATAATCCATAAACCATGTCTTTTATGATGTCATATAGACATAAATGTTACCCACTTTTCTTCAGTTGTTTGAGATACTTGCATTTTAAAGAGGTTTATTTTAATTGTGTGTGTGTATGTGTGTGTATGTGCGGGCATGTACACACATGCATGCAAATAACTGGAAGGCAGAGGAGGGCATTAGATCCCCTGGAAATGGAGTTACAGATGGTTTTGAGCTGCCTGTTATCTAAGAGCAGCAAGTGCTCTTAACTATTGAACCATCTCCCAAGCCCCATATATGTATTCTCCACCTCCTTCCCCAAGATAGGGTCTTACTGTGTAGTCATTGTTGGCCTGGAACTTGCTGTGTAGACCAGGCTAGTCTCAAACATTGATATAGCACCAGGATTCTGTTTTTTGAGTCTTAGATTTATTTTAATTTTTGAGAGAGTCTGTCTGTTTATGTGGGTGTTTGCAGATGTTGGAGGAGGCCAGGAGAAGGTGTTGGATTTCATGGAGCCAGAGTTACAGGTTGTTGTGAGCTATGTGAAATGGATGCTGAAAACTGAATCTGGGGCCTCTGCCAGATCAGTAAATTGCTATTAACCAGTGAACCATCTCTCCTGCCCTGTGTTTTGTTTTGAGAAGTCCTCATCATGTATTACTGGTTCTCCTAAAAATTGCCATGTAGCCCAGGCTGGTCATAGGCTTGTGATAATCGTTCCTGAGTGTAGCCAATATTATAAGTTTGAGCTTCCCTAGTTGGCTAGTTGGCTGTAGAATACTTTTTGAAATAATTTATTGCTTAGAAGTTGTTGTTTTTGTTGTTGTTGTTGTTGTTGGTTTTTTGTTTTGTTTTGTTTTTTGCTTTTTTTTTTTGGATTTTTGAGACAGGGTTTCTCTGTGTAGCCCTGGCTGTCCTGGAACTCACTCTGTAGACCAGGCTGGCCTCAAACTCAGAAATCCACCTGCCTCTGCCTCCCAAGTGCAGGGATTAAAGGCATACGCCACCACGCCCGGCCACTTAGAAGTTTTACAAACAAGTCATAAACAATATAAATAGGCTTTCAGAACATTTAATTAGTTAATTTTTGGCTGTTGTCATAGTTCCTGTTGCTTTAGAGCACATAGTTTTACATTATTCTCCTCACCAAGCTAGTGGTGGTTGAGAGAGCAAGTAACTCTGTCCACACATATAGTGCACAGGCTGGACTGTACAGCTGACGATTACCATCGCAGATGGTAGAAGCCACTGCTTAGAACATATCTCTTAAATTCAAAAGACTGCTCTGGGTGTTCAGGGTCTGCCTTTAAACTCTATAGTACTGTTCGCCCTGCCTCACTGTCATATTTAAAGGTGGATTCCGTCCAGGATGTCCCATTGCCCTGCTTGGGAGCAGTGACTTTCATGTTATCAGAACTTAGTCTATGAAATTTGAAGTGCACTTTGCCCCTCTGCACTGTTAGGACTGCACCCGAGCATTTTAATCAACTTGCTTTCACTGGAGTGTACAATTTTTCTTCTCATTACATCCGCAAGCTCTCAAGTTTACAGACACGATCTCCCTGGCTAGACTAATATTACATGACCATTCTTGCATGCAAATTCAAAATTTAATATCTTGCTGCAGGTCTGTTGAGTTTTATGCAAATCCAAATATAGATTATATTTTGGAGCTGTAAATTAGAAATTACATTCCAGGGAAGAAGTAATATTTGTGTGGGTTTAGAAAAAGTAATCTTGCAGTTTGCATGGCGCATGCCATTTTTCCAGAATAAATGGAATTTTGAGTATTCTGTATGGGTTTAGAAGATGTCTTGCCAGGAGTGCTACTGGTAATGAAAGGATAAAAGTAACGACCAGTCTATACATGAACTTAAAAAAAATAATTGTTTTTAGTTATTGTACAGAATCATGATTTTAAATATAACATTTTAACTTCATGCCAGTTTTAAATGACATGTACTATCTTATCTAGGTTATTCAGGAGTGACAAGTTCTCCCAGTGACTCACTCATTGAATGCTGTATAACAGAAAGGTGTTAGATTCATGGCCCAGCTCTTGGCTTTGATAATGTACTGATGAACTAGTCTCAGTCTTTCTGAAGCTTCCCTTTTGCTTGCATGGATATGTGATACCTCTGAATGAGGCAGGAGGATTATCTTAAGTTCAAGGCTAGCTGAGGTTTCACAGTACTTCCAGGCCCAGCCTGGACTTCATAGGGAGACACTTTCCCCAAAATAAATACATAAATGAACAAATGTCAATGAATATGCATTTTAGTATATATATGTATAGTATAACATATTCAGTATACCAATCAGTATACAGTTCTATTTAGAGAGCATATTTCTGTGACTCTTCCTCTCATCTTTAAAGCCTTTAAAATTTTAACTTCATGAATTGAATTCACCCACATAAAGTATATAGATCTGTGGCTGTTAGTATTATTGACAGAGCAGGACACATACCACCATGGTCAATTTTAAGATGTTTTCATCACCTTCTAAAGAAAAATGTCCCATTACTTATTATATGCAGATTCCCATCTCACTTCTTGTAGGCCTTGCCTTCCACCCTTTCCTGTCTTGCTTTGACTGTTGCTGGACCATGCGGTTGTATTTCAGCTGTTCATGTAAATAGCCGTCTGAGCCTTCCCTGCTCCGCCACATTTGCTTCTTTGGGTGCTAAAGCAGCTGCTGAAGACAGCGCAGGAGCTCACCAGTTTGGCCTTTCATATGGCAGCTTTATTCAAAACCGCTCCTGTACGGCTTAAGTTATTTGTTTTATACAAAAAAACAGTTCTCCCTGGCTTGCGGCTTCTCTGCTGCCATGTTGACAAATGTTGCTTCTAGTGAAATACACAAAAATAAATAACAGCAAGGGAGAGGGTAGCGCAGAGCTAAGTGAATTCATTTTGCCTCTTGAGTGCCATTCTCATTTGTTTTAAAAACCACCCTGGCATTGCAGGCAGGAAAGGAGGAGGCCGTGGAGCTGCAGGAGGAAAGGGGGCTCCATGTGACTCTGTGAATCCGGCTGCAGGGGCTGGTGGAACCGACAGCCTGAGAAATATCTAGAATGTAGATCCCAGGGATAGAGGCATTCACAAGGAATCCTGGGAATACCCCGTACCGTTTCATTAGATTGGAACAATCTTTGAGCACTCTTTGTTACATTTAACCCTGACCCCATCCCCTATTTTGATGTTGATAAGACTCAAATTTAAGCCTGGGTGATATAACTAGAGATGGAACTCATTCTTGTGGAGATTATTAGCTTGAGGAGGGACAAAGCAGTAACCCAAGTGAGAAGGCCAGTAGGACACTAACAAGCCATCCTTCCAGCATCGTGATTTCATTAGATACCACAGGAAGAAAGGTGGGTTTTTAATCTCAAACTTTACAGACCAGAGACAACAGGGTTTTAAAGAATTCTAGTACTTATTTGCCAGAGGTCACACAGTTCATGGGAGACTAGGGAAGTTGTCGTGGGGGGAGAGAGAAAGAGAAAGAGAGGGAGAGGGAGAGGAAGAGAGAGACAGAGATACACACACACAAAATGTCTGGATTATATAGGGAGTTCAGCCCCTGAGCTGGAAAGTTCAGGGTTAGAGGCAGAACTGAGGGATGATGGGAGGACCTGGAGGTCACTTCTGCTTTGATATGTAAAATATGCACCTCAGACCCACCCTTGTCCTGGGGTCTCAAACCAGTTTCTAGGCCTATTCATGAAGCACTATGACACACTTGACAGTGTGTCCTATGGGGTATTGCATCGATACGCTTAGGCAGCAAGCCTAATGGAATGGAACCTAGATCTTCTGCAAGAGCAAGTACTCTTTACCACTGAACCACTTTTCCAGCCCCTGCACTGTCCTTTAAGAAAACTGCCACTCATGGTATTTTGTAGGATTATGGAAGGGGAAAAAAGGGAGAGTTCATGGGTGAATGAAGGAAAGATGGACAAAAAGATGAATCTGTAGCCTAGGCTTCAGGCCTTGGCTGTAAGGTAGAGCCTGCAGGACTGTTTCTTAGCATGTACACTTCTTTGGTTGCATAGGAAGAGATGTGCACCTGCAAATGCATTGCCAGAGGAAATCATAGGAAGTTCAGTGTAATATTTAAGATTGTAATAGTCTGAAACCCAAATTTCTTCAGTTCAAATCCTGTCTCTATCACAAGGGGTAGATTCCTGGATTTGACTCAGTCTTCCTAAGATACTTTCAGTTTGTGTCTTGGACATTTGTAAACATAGTGGTTTTTTTTTTTTTTCTCCTCATGGAGCTGGAGGAATTAGATGTATTATTCAATTATCATAAAGCTCTTCTCACATTCAGGTGTCCCTTGGGCATCAGATTCAGGATCCCATTATCACCCCATGAATACCATATATTAAGGACATTCAGTTTCTTTGCATAAAGCAGCCTGGTGCATGCGTGTAACCTATACCGAGCTTTTGGAGTGCTTTAAATTGCCGTCAGATCACTTACAATACCCAATAGAATGTAAATGGCAAGTGGACAGCTGTTACAGTACATTGTTTAGGGAATAATGATAAGAAAATAGTTACCATAAGTCTAGTGGAGTCACGGGTTATTGTTTGTAGAGTTTTCCAAAATCTTTGTTTGGTTAGACTCTTGCAAATAGAGCCTGAGGGCATGGGGCATCAAGTACACTGAATAAATATTTTTCAACCATTATGGTCACCCTAGGTGCTATTTTCCTTATTCTATCTAACCTTACTCTTGCTAGTGATGTAAAATTTCACCCCCTGAGAGCTCAGTGCCTCGTGCTGCTCTGGAGCGCTTCCTTTGAGTTCAGGTGATCTGGTGTTCTTTCCTTGAAGTGGTATTTTCTGTTAAGAGTGGTGATGTGGACTTCTGGGGTAGAGAGCATGTTAGGATGGGCTCCCGGTGTCTGTAGGGGTGTGCATTCTCCCACTGGGAGGAGGCAGCACTTGTCAGAACACAGCCTTGGCTTGCCCAGGTTCCTGTTGTACAGATGGGACTAGTGTCTCTGAGCCCTTTGTCATGGGGTACAAGCCAGGGCTGTCACTGACTGAGCCTGGAATAATACCAGTATTAGTCTTTTTCTTCTTTTTCTTTTTATAGTAAGCACTAATCAATCTGCAGTTAACGCTGTATCTAATTTCTGAATCAGATGCCATGAATTACTGCCCCTGAATGTGTTTGCCAATAAAAGGATAAGTTAAGGCTTTTAATCAATGCTTCTTGCGCTCAGTATTTAAGGTCAGAGTCTGGTGTGAGACTTATTTTGATCTGGATAATTGTTGGGTTAAAAAATGAATGGTTTTTGAAATCGTGACACTGTGGTTGACTCTTGAGTGAATTAATCTCTGAGAAAATGGAAAACTGTCAATTTCATGAGTTCTCTTGCTCTCGGGTTGTCCTTCAGATCACTTATGGAAAAATATGACTTTTAAGTGGAAGGCATTCTTTCTCATTGAGAAAGGAGGTAAGAGACTGATACACATTTTTGAAGGCCTTAACACTGGAGGAGCTGAAGGGGAACCAGAGAAGAAGTAGGGATTTCTCAGATTGTCAGTGAGCATTGAGTCTCTGCTCTTTATGTTTTAGGTGATAGTATAACCTTGTAATGTTGTGTCTTTGGTATATCTTTCTCATAGTAAGCTCAGCTTCCTGACCAAGTTCCCTGTGTTGCTTGGAATCAACAGAATGTAGAAACACATTGCAGGGTTTTAGATACAGGCGCTACTGAGCAGCCAAGGCCAAGTTACTCTGCTTCTCGGACTCTCTAGGCTTTTATAATTATAAGTCGGGGAGGGCAGCAGCTTCCTCACAGTTGGGAAACATAAGTTGGATGACTTCCAGAGCAGTGTGAAGGGCCTGGCTCAGGAGAGGTGCCGAAAGGGGATCTCCTTCCTCTTCCTTGCACAGTTCACCTGGCTTCTTACGGCGTATGTGCCTGGGCGCAACTGGAGATGCGTCACATGGAAATTTTCCCACCTGAGGCAGCAAGTTCAGGATTGTTGTTAGCCAGGCTTCTTGTACTCCGTCGAGGGGAAGAGAAGAGTGAGTCCAGAAGACGCTTAGTTCTGGCGAGGTTCAGTGACAGTTATTTTCTTCACTGACCATTTGGGACCCGGGAGACTCAGGGTCTCAGCAGAGAACTTGGTTCTTCTCTTTTGGCTGCTAGAATTTTACCAGTCCTTCCACGGTCTCCTTGTCTATGGAATGAAAATGCTGATAGCTTGGGCTTCATTGTGTTGTCATTAATATCATGAGTGAATTGTAGTTTGCATCTAGTCAGTTCTGTTGTTTTGCTAGAAGGTACTTAGGAAAATTATCTTTAATTCCAGGAAGGTCTGTCTCCATTCTACAGCTGGGGGAGCTCATACTACGTAGGTGAGAGGAGCTGGCTCTGGTTTGGCTGAACTCAAGCTCTCAGACCTGCAGGCTACTGAACAGGTGGTGAACACCATTGTATTTTGGGCCTTTTTCCATCACAGGTTGATTTTTCTGTGGCAGAGTCACAGAGCCCTGTTTACGTTTGTTCCAGTTGTGACGATCTTTCTCAGTGACCTTTTGGGAGACCGGTTCTGGACCTGCCTGCCTATTGTGTAGCTCTGAGTAGAGTACCTTTTCTCCCCTCCCCCTTTGACGCCATGGGTAATTAAACTGGAGAAGGTGCTGCAGAAGGTCAGGCAGGCCTGTTGTCCCTGCCTTTCCCTGTCGTGACCTCAGTGCTGTGTGGAGAGCACTTACAGTAAAGGAGTGGAGATGACACGTGTCTCTGAGCAGCTGGGGAGGGAAGAAATGAAGTCTGCCAGAGCTGCTGTCTCTGTGAGGCTTTTGGTTCTAGCCGAGTAGAAGGTAGGGATTCGTGAAGGATGTGAAGTAGCAAGAATAGTTCTAGACAAGGCAGAGGCTGGAATTGGAGCTGGGAGGAGCCTTGAACAGCAATATCAGGAGATTTCAGGTGGGAGGTTGTGTGGGCTTTTCTAGGTCACTGCCATTGAAGGTGTCAGGGAGAAGCTGCAAGAACTTTTGCATGTGTGAAGCGACCTGACAGAGAGTGCCTGCTTTGTGCCAGGGACTTTTAACTTTCCTGCATATATTAGCTCTTCCACCCCTCAGAACTACAGGGAGGGGAAGGCAGCCTGCCTCACCATTTTGCAGACAGAAACAGAGGTTCAATGGATAGTATCTTATTGGAGGCCCTTGAACAGGGTCAGTTGTAGGGTCAGTATTCAGATGTGATTATTCAGCCCCGGCCTTTTCTCTTCCCATGAAAACACCCCGTGACCCTCAGAACACAGCCCACTGTAGATATTTTGCATTTAACATTGAAAGGACTGGTCTATTAATAGTGATCTCTTTCAGCGTTCCTCCTGAGACAAGGGAAGACAATTAGTTCTTCAGCCGAGGGATTAAAGACCAAGGGAGGTTAAGTGAAGTGGCAGGGTCACACATCAAGTGGTTTGGGGGACATCAGGCTGAGGTGAGGCTTGGAGCTGCTGGTACCTGTGCAGCATTTTACTAAACCACTCTTTCTAGTTGTGAATTCGGAAAACTGTCAAGGAAGTGGGTATTCCTGCCCCACTGAGGCTAAGATGGCATGAAACATGGTTACTACATCATCTATGCAGGCATCTAGGATGGCATCCTGGGGATACCCACCTGATTTTGTAGCATAGCCCAGTGAAAAGAAGCCACCTTCACCAAAATCTCAGTATTTCCCCTAAGCATGGAGCATGAGTTCTGAGAAAGATCTTACCAAACATTTTTTTCTTCTACCATTTAGTTGCTGAAGTTAAGATATAAAGCTCTTTCATGTGGCGGCGGCGGCTGCTGCTGCTGCTGCTGCTTCTGCTTCTCCTTCTCCTTCTCCTCTTCCTCCTCTTCCCCCTCTTCCCCCTCTTCTTCCTCCTCTTCCTCCTCCTCTTCCTCCTCCTCTTCTTCCTCTTCCTCCTTTTCCTCTTCCTCCTCTTCTTCCTCCTCTTCCTCCTCCTCTTCCTCCTCCTCTTCTTCCTCTTCCTCCTTTTCCTCTTCCTCCTCTTCTTCCTCCTCCTCCTCTTCCTCCTTCTCCTCTTCCTCTTCCTCCTTCTCCTCTTCCTCCTCTTCTTCCTCCTCCTCTTCCTCCTTCTCCTTCTCTCCTACTTTGTTGTTGTTGTTTAATTTTATGAGTTTGATGGTTTTTTTTTTTGTCCTGGGATGACCTGGGGTGTCACCAAGAATAACTTACTGGTGAGGATAGCTGTAGGAAACCCTTGCAAATGGCATTGGGCTCCTATTCCCTGTTTTTTGGATATTCCTGTTTATTAATAATTATACTTCTGATAAATCAATGGTTCTTAATGAGACCCTTTGGGGGTTGGATGATCTTTTTCACAGGGGATATAAAACGATTGGAAACCACAAATGATACACAGACATCTATACAGGCAAAGCACTCATTTATGTGAGCTACCATTGGGAGGGATAGTGATGGCCAACATACTGGCAAGGTACTTCACTATAAATGTTTATGATGCTACCTGTTAGACATGGTGATTCCTAGATGTCATAGTGCTTTCTTGGTATTTTTCTGTCCCACAAACACACACCCTGGTTTTGCCAGTCCCCAGCTATCTTGTGCTTTCTCCCTAGCAGTCACAGAGTAGAGATAAGTAAAGCTGGCATAGTGAGTGCATGATGGGTAGGTATGGATGGCTAAGTGGCTGCCCACACAATTGATACCTTGTGTGACAGGCTGGGGTGCCATCCGGCTTCTGCAGTCAGGCTGCCAAATACCCAGAAGAAAGAAGTGACAGTCATTTACAGTGTCATGTTTAGTCTTTTGCAGATGTGCTTACAGTTCTAACAAAGGCAGAGAAAAAATTATAGGGTGGGAAAGAAATGCCTACAGACAGCCTGTTAAAGTCTCAGAAGGAGGAAACCACTATTTGTGTGTTTTAGGAATGCTAAGCCCTTGCTTATGTAGCAGCAGGCAAAATATTGGCATTCACTTCTGACTTGAGGAAGGCATCTCTGAAGTCAATAGAAGGAAATGCCTAAACCTCGCGCAGAAAGGAGAGCTGTAGAAACACAGAGGATTACCTCATGAAAGCCTTTTGTGTATTTGAAGCCACTAATGAAATCTGCTTCCTCTTCCAGACCAGGAAGCTCCGATGTTTTCACCTTTACCATCTCTTTCATGTTTTTGCCATCCTATTTGATTTCTTAGCTTTGAATAATACTAATAAAAATATAGGTCTTGGCTGGGAATATAGGTGAGTTGGTAGAGTGCTTTCCTGGCATGCATGCATGGAACGCTGTGTTCATTCATTAGCACACATGAACTACGTGTGGGGGATGTATACCTGGGATCCTAGGACTTGGGAGGCAGATACAGGAGGGTTAGACATTCAAGGCAAGTCTTGAGCCTCAGATACGTGAGACTTGATATTTGAGACCCTGTCTCAAAAATGTAATAGCCCAAACCAAACAACAACAAAATGGTAGCCTTCTGCCGAGCCTGCTTTCTCGTAATGACTACTTTGAGTATGGTGAGGTTGAGCCAATAATCACCATGCATTCTCCTCTTACTGGGTCTTCTTACCTGTGCCTCTAACATTCTGACATGCTAAATATATAAATTAGCCTGTCAAGTGAGTGAACAAACATACTTTTACCATTTATATCAATGAAACATTTATATCAGACCTTCCTGTGAATGGGAAAATCCATTATGATGTAAGACTTCCTTATGTCATCCTGTTCACTTTGAATAAACTCTAGATTACTTACAAGACAACATTTGTAAGCATTGTGCAAATGCTGTTTAGAAAAGGGGACATTTCATATATTTAGGGGCACCACAACTTTCTATCTCTTTTTGAGATGGTTCTCATGTAGCCCAGGATAGCCTCAAAGTCATTCACTCTTTAGCCAAGGTTTGCCTTGGGTTTCAGTTCCCCTGCCTCTAGGTCTAAGAATGTTGGGTTTACAAGCAGTCAACCAATGGAGCCATATCCCTCAACCTTGAGAGACATTTTTGGGGGGTGGGGGTTTGGCTATTTGTTATTTGTTTAGGATGCAGAGCCTGTATGCATTGCTGGATGGTTGAATAACGACTAGCTAGGTTTGCTCTTGCTGTTTCCGTTTTCGGAAAAAGATGTATCCTGGATTTACCAGTTTGTACAAAGACTCTCTGAAAAAGCACTTCATGAATCCCCACTTTCTCCCTCCTTCTACCTTGGTTTCTTTTCTTCTCTGCTTCCTTCTCTCTCACTCAGCAGATGCCTTGTCACAGTCTGCTGAGAGTATAACACTAGGTTAAGTCCTGGGGCTCTGAGTGTAAA